>NW_027043277.1:0-241097 GCF_036013475.1 Columba livia
AGAAAGGGGAAAGAAACCCCAAAAAAGGGGAAAGAAAGGGGAAAGAAAGGGGAAAGAAAGCCCAAAGAAAAGGGAAAGAAAGCCCAAAGAAAGGGGAAAGAAATCCAAAGAAAGGGAAAAGAAAGACCAAAGAAAGGGGAAAGAAAGCCCAAAGAAAGCCCAAAGAAAGGGGAAAGAAAGGGGAAAGAAGGCCCAAAGAAAGGGGAAAGAACAGACCAAAGAAAGGGGAAAGAAAGCCCAAAGAAAGGGGAAAAAAAGCCCAAAGAAAGGGGAAAGAAAGCCCAAAGAAAAGGGGAAAGAAAGCCCAAAGAAAGGGGAAAGAAAGTGGAAAGAAAGCCCAATGAAAGGGGAAAGAAAGGGGAAAGAAAGCCCAATGAAAGGGGAAAGAAAGGAGAAAGAAAGCCCAAAGAAAGGGAAAAAAAGGGGGAAAGATAGCCCAAAGAAAGGGGAATAAAAGGGGAAAGAAATCCCAAACAAATCGGAAAGAAAGCCCAAAGAAAGTCCAAAGAAAGGGGAAAGAAAGGGGAAAGAAAGCCCAAAGAAATGGGAAAGAAAGGGGAATGAAAGCCCAAAGAAAGGGGAAAGAAAGGGGAAAGAAAGCCCAAAGAAAGCCCAAAGACAGGGGAATGAAAGCTCAAAGAAAGCCCAAAGAAAGGGGAAAGAATGCCCAAAGAAATGGGAAAGAAAGCCCAAAGAAAGGAGAGAGAAAGCCCAAAGAAAGGGAAAGAAAGCACAAAGAAAGGGAAATAAAGCCCAAAGAAAGGAGAAAGAAAGGGGAAAGAAAGGGGAAAGAAAGCCCAAAGAAAGGGGAAAGCAAGCCAAAGAAAGGGGAAAGCAAGCCCAAAGAAAGGGGAAAGAAAGCCCAGAGAAAGCCCAAAGAAAGCCGAAAGAAAGCCCAAAGAAAGGAGAAAGAAAGCCCAAAGAAAGGGGAAAGAAAGCCCAAAGAAAGGGGAAAGAAAGCACCAAGAATGGGGAAAGAAAGACCAAAGAAAGCCCAAAGAAAGGGGAAAGAAAGCCCAAAGAAAGGGGAAAGAAAGCCAAAGAAAGACGATAGAAAGCCCATAGAAATGGGAAAGAAAGCCCAAAGAAAGCCCAAAGAAAGGGGAAAGAAAGCTCAAAGAAAGGGGAAAGAAAGCCCAAAGAAAGGGAAAGAAAGCCCAAAGAAAGGGGAAAGAAAGCCCAAAGAAAGGGGAAAGAAAGACCAAAGAAAGGGGAAAGAAAGCTCAAAGAAAAGGGAAAGAAAGCCCAAAGAAAGGGGAAAGAAACCCCAAAGAAAGGACAAAGAAAGCCCAAAGAAAGGGGAAAGAAAGCCCAAACAAAGGGGAAAGAAAGCCCAAAGAAAGCCCAAAGAAAGGGGAAAGAAAGCCCAAAGAAAGCCCAAAGAAAGGGGAAAGAAACCCCAAAGAAAGGGGAAAGAAAGGGGAAAGAAAGGGGAAAGAAAGGGAAAGAAATGGGAAAGAAAGCCCAAAGAAAGGGGAAAGAAAGCCCAAAGAAAGGGGAAAGAAAGCCCAAAGAAAGGGGAAAGAAAGACCAAAGAAAGGGGAAAGAAAGCCCAAAGAAAGCCCAAAGAAAGGGGAAAGAAAGGGAAAGAAAGCCCAAAGAAAGGGGAAAGAACAGACCAAAGAAAGGGGAAAGAAAGCCCAAAGAAAGGGGAAAGAAAGCCCAAAGAAAGCCCAAAGAAAGGGGAAAGAAAGCCCAAAGAAAGCCCAAAGAAAGGGAAAGAAAGCCCAAAGAAAGGGAAAGAAAGGGGAAAGAAAGGGGAAAGAAAGTGGAATGAAAGGGGAAAGAAAGGGGAAAGAAAGGGGAAAGAAAGCCCAAAGAAAGGGGAAAGAAAGCCCAAGGAAAGAGGAAAGAAAGGGGAAAGAAAGCCCAAAGAAAGGGGAAAGAAAGCCCAAAGAAAGGGAAAAAAAGGGGTAAAGATACCCAAAGAAAGGGGAATAAAAGGGGAAAGAAAGCCCAAACAAAGGGGAAAGAAAGCCCAAAGAAAGTCCAAAGAAAGGGGAAAGAAAGGGGAAAGAAAGCCCAAAGAAATGGGAAAGAAAGGGGAATGAAAGCCCAAAGAAAGGGGAAAGAAAGGGGAAAGAAAGCCAAAGAAAGCCAAAAGACAGGGTAAAGAAAGCCCAAAGAAAGCCCAAAGAAAGGGGAAAGAAAGCCCAAAGAAAGGGGAAAGAAAGCCCAAAGAAAGGGGAAAGAAAGCCCAAAGAAAGGGGAAAGAAAGCCCAAAGAAAGCCCAAAGAAAGCCCACAGAAAGCCAAAGAAAGTTGAAAGAAAGCCCAAAGAAAGGGGAAAGAAAGCCCAAAGAAAGCCCAAAGAAAGCCCAAAGAAAGCCCAAAGAAAGGGGAAAGAAAGCCAAAAGAAAGGGGAAAGAAAGCCCAAAGAAAGGGGAAAGAAAGCCCAAAGAAAGCCCAAAGAAAGGGGAAAGAAAGCCCAAAGAAAGCCCAAAGAAAGGGGAAAAAAAGGGGAAAGAAAGCCCAAAGAAAGGGGAAGGAAAGACCAAAGAAAAGGGAAAGAAAGCTCAAAGAAAGGAGAAAGAAAGCCCAAAGAAAGGGAAAGAAAGCCCAAAGAAAGGGGAAAGAAAGCCCAAAGAAAGCCTAAAGAAATGGGAAAGAAAGCCCAAAGAAAGCCCAAAGAAAGGGGAAAGAAAGCCCAAAGAAAGCCCAAAGAAAGGGGAAAGAAACCCCAAAGAAAGGGGAAAGAAAGGGGAAAGAAAGGGGAAAGAAAGCCCAAAGAAAGGGGAAAGAACGCCCAAAGAAAGGGGAAAGAAAGCCCAAAGAAAGGGAAAGAAAGCCCAAAGAAAGGGGAAAGAAAGACCAAAGAAAGGGGAAAGAAAGCCCAAAGAAAGCCCAAAGAAAGGGGAAAGAAAGGGGAAAGAAAGCCCAAAGAAAGGGGAAAGAACAGACCAAAGAAAGGGGAAAGAAAGCCCAAAGAAAGGGGAAAGAAAGCCCAAAGAAAGCCCAAAGAAAGGGGAAAGAAAGCCAAAGAAAGCCCAAAGAAAGGGGAAAGAAAGCCCAAAGAAAGGGGAAAGAAAGGGGAAAGAAAGGGGAAAGAAAGTGGAATGAAAGGGGAAAGAAAGGGGAAAGAAAGGGGAAAGAAAGCCCAAAGAAAGGGGAAAGAAAGCCCAAGGAAAGAGGAAAGAAAGGGGAAAGAAAGCCCAAAGAAAGGGAAAGAAAGCCCAAAGAAAGGGAAAAAAAGGGGGAAAGATACCCAAAGAAAGGGGAATAAAAGGGGAAAGAAAGCCCAAACAAAGGGGAAAGAAAGCCCAAAGAAAGTCCAAAGAAAGGGGAAAGAAAGGGGAAAGAAAGCCCAAAGAAATGGGAAAGAAAGGGGAATGAAAGCCCAAAGAAAGGGGAAAGAAAGGGGAAAGAAAGCCCAAAGAAAGCCAAAAGACAGGGTAAAGAAAGCCCAAAGAAAGCCCAAAGAAAGGGGAAAGAAAGCCCAAAGAAAGGGGAAAGAAAGCCAAAGAAAGGGGAAAGAAAGCCCAAAGAAAGGGGAAAGAAAGCCAAAGAAAGCCCAAAGAAAGCCCACAGAAAGCCCAAAGAAAGTTGAAAGAAAGCCCAAAGAAAGGGGAAAGAAAGCCCAAAGAAAGCCCAAAGAAAGCCCAAAGAAAGCCCAAAGAAAGGGGAAAGAAAGCCAAAAGAAAGGGGAAAGAAAGCCCAAAGAAAGGGGAAAGAAAGCCCAAAGAAAGCCCAAAGAAAGGGGAAAGAAAGCCCAAAGAAAGCCCAAAGAAAGGGGAAAAAAAGGGGAAAGAAAGCCCAAAGAAAGGGGAAGGAAAGACCAAAGAAAAGGGAAAGAAAGCTCAAAGAAAGGAGAAAGAAAGCCCAAAGAAAGGGGAAAGAAAGCCAAAGAAAGGGGAAAGAAAGCCCAAAGAAAGCCTAAAGAAATGGGAAAGAAAGCCCAAAGAAAGCCCAAAGAAAGGGGAAAGAAAGCCCAAAGAAAGCCCAAAGAAAGGGGAAAGAAACCCAAAGAAAGGGGAAAGAAAGGGGAAAGAAAGGGGAAAGAAAGCCCAAAGAAAGGGGAAAGAACGCCCAAAGAAAGGGGAAAGAAAGCCCAAAGAAAGGGGAAAGAAAGCCCAAAGAAAGACGATAGAAAGCCCATAGAAATGGGAAAGAAAGCCCAAAGAAAGGGGAAAGAAAGCTCAAAGAAAGGGGAAAGAAAGCCCAAAGAAAGGGGAAAGAAAGCCCAAAGAAAGGGAAAGAAAGGGGAAAGAAAGCCCAAAGAAAGGGGAAAGAAAGACCAAAGAAAGGGGAAAGAAAGCTCAAAGAAAATGGAAAGAAAGGGGAAAGAAAGCCCAAAGAAAGGGGAAAGAAGGACCAAAGAAAGGGGAAAGAAAGCTCAAAGAAAAGGGAAAGAAAGCCCAAAGAAAGGGGAAAGAAACCCCAAAGAAAGGAGAAAGAAAGCCCAAAGAAAGGGGAAAGAAAGCCCAAACAAAGGGGAAAGAAAGCCCAAGGAAAGCCCAAAGAAAGGGGAAAGAAAGCCCAAAGAAAGCCCAAAGAAAGGGGAAAGAAAGCCCAAAGAAAGCCCAAAGAAAGGGGAAAGAAACCCCAAAGAAAGGGGAAAGAAAGGGGAAAGAAAGGGGAAAGAAAGGGGAAAGAAAAGGGAAAGAAATGGGAAAGAAAGCCCAAAGAAAGGGGAAAGAAAGCCCAAAGAAAGGGGAATGAAAGCCCAAAGAAAGGGGAAAGAAAGCCCAAAGAAAGGGGAAAGAACAGACCAAAGAAAGGGGAAAGAAAGCATAAAGAAAGGGGAAAGAAAGCCCAAAGAAAGCCCAAAGAAAGGGGAAAGAAAGCCCAAAGAAAGCCCAAAGAAAGGGGAAAGAAAGCCCAAAGAAAGGGGAAAGAAAGGGGAAAGAAAGGGGAAAGGAAGTGGAAAGAAAGGGGAAAGAAAGGGGAAAGAAAGGGGGAAAGAAAGCCCAAAGAAAGGGAAAGAAAGCCCAAAGAAGCCCAAAGAAAGGGGAAAGAAAGCCCAAAGAAAGCCCAAACAAAGGGGAAAGAAAGCCCAAAGAAAGTCCAAAGAAAGGGGAAAGAAAGGGGAAAGAAAGCCCAAAGAAATGGGAAAGAAAGGGGAATGAAAGCCCAAAGAAAGGGGAAAGAAAGGGGAAAGAGAGCCCAAAGAAAGCCCAAAGACAGGGTAAAGAAAGCCCAAAAAAAGCCCAAAGAAAGGGGAAAGAAAGCCCAAAGAAATGGGAAAGAAAGCCCAAAGAAAGGGGAAAGAAAGCCCAAAGAAAGGGGAAAGAAAGCCCAAAGAAAGGGGAAAGAAAGCCCAAAGAAAGCCCACAGAAAGCCCAAAGAAAGTTGAAAGAAACCCAAAGAAAGGGGAAAGAAAGCCCAAATAAAGCCCAAAGAAAGGGGAAAGAAAGCCCAAAGAAAGGAGAAAGAAAGCCCAAAGAAAGGGGAAAGAAAGCCCAAAGAAAGGGGAAAGAAAGCCCAAGGAAAGGGGAAAGAAAGCCCAAAGAAAGGGGAAAGACAGCCCAAAGAAAGGGGAAAGAAAGCCCAAAGAAAGCCCAAAGAAAGGGGAAAGAAAGCCCAAAGAAAGCCCAAAGAAAGGGGAAAGAAAGGGTAAAGAAAGCCCAAAGAAAGGGGAAGGAAAGACCAAAGAAAGGGGAAAGAAAGCCCAAAGAAAGCCCAAAGAAAGGGGAAAGAAAGCCCAAAGAAAGCCCACAGAAAGCCCAAAGAAAGTTGAAAGAAACCCAAAGAAAGGGGAGAGAAAGCCCAAAGAAAGCCCAAAGAAAGGGGAAAGAAAGCCCAAAGAAAGGGGAAAGAAAGCCCAAAGAAAGGGGAAAGAAAGCCCAAAGAAAGCCCAAAGAAAGGGGAAAGAAAGGCCAAAGAAAGCCCAAAGAAAGGGGAAAGAAAGGGGAAAGAAAGACCAAAGAAAGGGGAAGGAAAGACCAAAGAAAGGGAAAAGAAAGCTCAAAGAAAGGAGAAAGAAAGCCCAAAGAAAGCCTAAAGAAATGGGAAAGAAAGCCCAAAGAAAGCCCAAAGAAAGGGGAAAAAAAGCCCAAAGAAAGCCCAAAGAAAGTGGAAAGAAAGCCCAAAGAAAGCCCAAAGAAAGGGGAAAGAAACCCCAAAGAAAGGGGAAAGAAAGGGGAAAGAAAGGGGAAAGAAAGCCCAAAGAAAGGGGAAAGAAAGCCCAAAGAAAGGGGAAAGAAAGCCCAAAGAAAGGGAAAAGAAAGACCAAAGAAAGGGGAAAGAAAGCCCAAAGAAAGACCAAAGAAAGGGGAAAGAAAGGGGAAAGAAAGCCCAAAGAAAGGGTAAAGAACAGACCAAAGAAAGGGGAAAGAAAGCCCAAAGAAAGGGGAAAAAAAGCCCAAAGAAAGGGGAAAGAAAGCCCAAAGAAAAGGGGAAAGAAAGCCCAAAGAAAGCCCAAAGAAAGGGGAAAGAAAGGGGAAAGAAAGCCCAAAGAAAGGGAAAAAAAGGGGGAAAGATAGCCCAAAGAAAGGGGAATAAAAGGGGAAAGAAATCCCAAACAAAGGGGAAAGAAAGCCCAAAGAAAGTCCAAAGAAAGGGGAAAGAAAGGGGAAAGAAAGCCCAAAGAAATGGGAAAGAAAGGGGAATGAAAGCCCAAAGAAAGGGGAAAGAAAGGGGAAAGAAAGCCCAAAGAAAGCCCAAAGACAGGGAATGAAAGCTCAAAGAAAGCCCAAAAAAAGGGGAAAGAATGCCCAAAGAAATGGGAAAGAAAGCCAAAGAAAGGAGAGAGAAAGCCCAAAGAAAGGGGAAAGAAAGCACAAAGAAAGGGGAAATAAAGCCCAAAGAAAGGAGAAAGAAAGGGGAAAGAAAGGGGAAAGAAAGCCCAAAGAAAGGGGAAATCAAGCCCAAAGAAAGGGGAAAGCAAGCCCAAAGAAAGGGGAAAGAAAGCCCAAAGAAAGGGGAAAGAAAGCCCAAAGAAAGGGGAAAGAGAGCCCAAAGTAAGCCCAAAGAATGCCCAAAGAAAGCCCAAAGAAAGGAGAAGGAAAGCCCAAAGAAATGGGAAAGAAAGCCCAAAGAAAGGGAAAGAAAGCCCAATTAAACCCAAGAAAGTGGAAAGAAAGGGGAAAGAATGGGGAAAGAAAGGGGAAAGAAAGGGAAAAGAAAGGAGAAAGAAAGGGGAAAGAAAGGGAAAGAAAGCCCAAAGAAAGGGGAAAGAAAGCCCAAAGAAAGGGGAAAGAAAGCCCAAAGAAAGGGGAAAGAAAGCCCAAAGAAAGGGGAAAGAAAGCCAAAGAAAGCCCAAAGAAAGGGGAAAGAAAGCCCAAAGAAAGGAGAAAGAAAGCCCAAAGAAAGGGGAAAGAAAGCCCAAAGAAAGCCCAAAGAAAGGGGAAAGAAAGCCCAAAGAAAGGAGAGAGAAAGCCCAAAGAAAGGGAAAGAAAGCCCAAAGAAAGGGGAAAGAAGGCCCAAAGAAAGGGGAAAGAAAGCCCAAAGAAAGGGGAATGAAAGCCCAAAGAAAGGGGAAAGAAAGCCCAAAGAAAGCCCAAAGAAAGTGGAAAGAAAGGGGAAAGAAAGCCCAAAGAAAGGCGAAAGAAAGCCCAAAGAAAAGGGAAAGAAAGCCCAAAGAAAGGGGAAAGAAAGCCCAAATAAAGCCCAAAGAAAGGGGAAAGAAAGCCCAAAGAAATGGTAAAGAAAGCCCAAAGAAAGGAGAAAGAAAGCCCAAAGAAAGGGGAAAGAAAGCCCAAAGAAAGGGGAAAGAAAGCCCAAGAAAGTCCAAAGAAATGGGAAAGAAAACCCAAAGAAAGCTCAAAGAAATGGGAAAGAAGGCACAAAGAAAGGGGAAAGAAAGCCCAAAGAAAGGGGAAAGAAAGCAAAAAGAAAAGGGGAAAGAAAGCCCAAAGAAAGGGGAAAGAAAGCCCAAAGAAAGCCCAAAGAAAGGGGAAAGAAAGCCCAAAGAAAGCCCAAAGAAATCCCAAAGAAAGCCGAAAGAAAGCCCAAAGAAAGGGGAAAGAAAGCCCAAAGAAAGGGGAAAGAAAGCCCAAAGAAAGGGGAAAGAAAGGGGAAAGAAAGCCAAAGAAAGGGGAAAGAAAGCCCAAAGAAAGCCTAAAGAAAGCCCACAGAAAGCCCAAAGAAAGTTGAAAGAAAGCCCAAAGAAAGGGAAAGAAAGCCCAAAGAAAGCCCAAAGAAAGGGGAAAGAAAGCCCAAAGAAAGCCCAAAGAAAGCCCAAAGAAAGGGGAAAGAAAGCCCAAAGAAAGGGGAAAGAAAGCCCAAAGAAAGGGGAAAGAAAGCCCAAAGAAAGCCCAAAGAAAGGGGAAAGAAAGCCCAAAGAAAGCCCAAAGAAAGGGAAAGAAAGCCCAAAGAAAGGGGAAGGAAAGACCAAAGAAAGGGGAAAGAAAACTCAAAGAAAGGAGAAAGAAAGCCCAAAGAAAGTGGAAAGAAAGCCCAAAGAAAGGGGAAAGAAAGCCCAAAGAAAGCCTAAAGAAATGGGAAAGAAAGCCCAAATAAAGCCCAAAGAAAGGGGAAAGAAAGCCCAAAGAAACCCCAAAGAAAGGGGAAAGAAACCCCAAAGAAAGGAGAAAGAAAGCCCAAAGAAAGGGGAAAGAAAGCCCAAACAAAGGGGAAAGAAAGCCCAAAGAAAGCCCAAAGAAAGGGGAAAGAAAGCCCAAAGAAAGCCCAAAGAAAGGGGAAAGAAAGCCCAAAGAAAGCCCAAAGAAAGGGGAAAGAAACCCCAAAGAAAGGGGAAAGAAAGGGGAAAGAAAGGGGAAAGAAAGGGGAAAGAAAAGGAAAGAAATGGGAAAGAAAGCCCAAAGAAAGGGGAAAGAAAGCCCAAAGAAAGGGAAAGAAAGCCCAAAGAAAGGGGAAAGAAAGACCAAAGAAAGGGAAAGAAAGCCCAAAGAAAGCCCAAAGAAAGGGGAAAGAAAGGGGAAAGAAAGCCCAAAGAAAGGGGAAAGAACAGACCAAAGAAAGGGGAAAGAAAGCCCAAAGAAAGGGGAAAGAAAGCCCAAAGAAAGCCCAAGAAAGGGGAAAGAAAGCCCAAAGAAAGCCCAAAGAAAGGGGAAAGAAAGCCCAAAGAAAGGGGAAGGAAAGACCAAAGAAAGGGGAAAGAAAACTCAAAGAAAGGAGAAAGAAAGCCCAAAGAAAGTGGAAAGAAAGCCCAAAGAAAGGGGAAAGAAAGCCCAAAGAAAGCCTAAAGAAATGGGAAAGAAAGCCCAAATAAAGCCCAAAGAAAGGGGAAAGAAAGCCCAAAGAAACCCCAAAGAAAGGGGAAAGAAACCCAAAGAAAGGAGAAAGAAAGCCCAAAGAAAGGGAAAGAAAGCCCAAACAAAGGGGAAAGAAAGCCCAAAGAAAGCCCAAAGAAAGGGGAAAGAAAGGCCAAAGAAAGCCCAAAGAAAGGGGAAAGAAAGCCCAAAGAAAGCCCAAAGAAAGGGGAAAGAAACCCCAAAGAAAGGGGAAAGAAAGGGGAAAGAAAGGGGAAAGAAAGCCCAAAGAAAGTCCAAAGATAGGGGAAAGAAAGGGGAAAGAAAGCCCAAAGAAATGGGAAAGAAAGGGGAATGAAAGCCCAAAGAAAGGGGAAAGAAAGGGGAAAGAAAGCCCAAAGAAAGCCAAAAGACAGGGTAAAGAAAGCCCAAAGAAAGCCAAAGAAAGGGGAAGAAAGCCCAAAGAAAGGGGAAAGAAAGCCCAAAGAAAGGGGAAAGAAAGCCCAAAGAAAGGGGAAAGAAAGCCCAAAGAAAGCCCAAAGAAAGCCCACAGAAAGCCCAAAGAAAGTTGAAAGAAAGCCCAAAGAAAGGGGAAAGAAAGCCCAAAGAAAGCCCAAAGAAAGCCCAAAGAAAGCCAAAGAAAGCCCAAAGAAAGCCCAAAGAAAGGGGAAAGAAAGCCCAAAGAAAGCCCAAAGAAAGGGGAAAGAAAGCCAAAAGAAAGGGGAAAGAAAGCCCAAAGAAAGGGAAAGAAAGCCCAAAGAAAGCCCAAAGAAAGGGGAAAGAAAGCCCAAAGAAAGCCCAAAGAAAGGGGAAAAAAAGGGGAAAGAAAGCCCAAAGAAAGGGGAAGGAAAGACCAAAGAAAAGGGAAAGAAAGCTCAAAGAAAGGAGAAAGAAAGCCCAAAGAAAGGGGAAAGAAAGCCCAAAGAAAGGGGAAAGAAAGCCCAAAGAAAGCCTAAAGAAATGGGAAAGAAAGCCCAAAGAAAGCCCAAAGAAAGGGGAAAGAAAGCCCAAAGAAAGCCCAAAGAAAGGGGAAAGAAACCCCAAAGAAAGGGGAAAGAATGGGGAAAGAAAGGGGAAAGAAAGCCCAAGAAAGGGGAAAGAACGCCCAAAGAAAGAGGAAAGAAAGCCCAAAGAAAGGGGAAAGAAAGCCCAAAGAAAGACGATAGAAAGCCCATAGAAATGGGAAAGAAAGCCCAAAGAAAGGGGAAAGAATGCGCTCAAAGAAAGGGGAAAGAAAGCCCAAAGAAAGGGGAAAGAAAGCCCAAAGAAAGGGGAAAGAAAGGGGAAAGAAAGCCCAAAGAAAGGGGAAAGAAAGACCAAAGAAAGGGGAAAGAAAGCTCAAAGAAAATGTAAAGAAAGGGGAAAGAAAGCCCAAAGAAAGGGGAAAGAAGGACCAAAGAAAGGGGAAAGAAAGCTCAAAGAAAAGGGAAAGAAAGCCCAAAGAAAGGGGAAAGAAACCCCAAAGAAAGGAGAAAGAAAGCCCAAAGAAAGGGGAAAGAAAGCCCAAACAAAGGGGAAAGAAAGCCCAAAGAAAGCCCAAAGAAAGGGGAAAGAAAGCCCAAAGAAAGCCCAAAGAAAGGGGAAAGAAAGCCCAAAGAAAGCCCAAAGAAAGGGGAAAGAAACCCCAAAGAAAGGGGAAAGAAAGGGGAAAGCAAGGGGAAAGAAAGGGGAAAGAAAAGGGAAAGAAATGGAAAGAAAGCCCAAAGAAAGGGAAAGAAAGCCCAAAGAAAGGGGAAAGAAAGCCCAAAGAAAGGGGAAAGAAAGACCAAAGAAAGGGGAAAGAAAGCCAAAGAAAGCCCAAAGAAATGGTAAAGAAAGCCCAAAGAAAGGAGAAAGAAAGCCCAAAGAAAGGGGAAAGAACAGACCAAAGAAAGGGGAAAGAAAGCCCAAGAAAGGGGAAAGAAAGCCCAAAGAAAGCCCAAAGACAGGGTAAAGAAAGCCCAAAGAAAGCCCAAAGAAAGGGGAAAGAAAGCCCAAAGAAAGGGGAAAGAAAGGGGAAAGAAAGGGGAAAGGAAGTGGAAAGAAAGGGGAAAGAAAGGGGAAAGAAAGGGGAAAGAAAGCCCAAAGAAAGGGGAAAGAAAGCCCAAAGAAAGGGAAAAAAAGGGGGAAAGATAGCCCAAAGAAAGGGGAATAAAAGGGGAAAGAAAGCCCAAACAAAGGGGAAAGAAAGCCCAAAGAAAGTCCAAAGAAAGGGGAAAGAAAGGGGAAAGAAAGCCCAAAGAAATGGGAAAGAAAGGGGAATGAAAGCCCAAAGAAAGGGGAAAGAAAGGGGAAAGAGAGCCCAAAGAAAGCCCAAAGACAGGGTAAAGAAAGCCCAAAAAAAGCCCAAAGAAAGGGGAAAGAAAGCCCAAAGAAATGGGAAAGACAGCCCAAAGAAAGGGGAAAGAAAGCCCAAAGAAAGGGGAAAGAAAGCCCAAAGAAAGGGGAAAGAAAGCCCAAAGAAAGCCCACAGAAAGCCCAAAGAAAGTTGAAAGAAACCCAAAGAAAGGGGAAAGAAAGCCCAAAGAAAGCCCAAAGAAAGGGGAAAGAAAGCCCAAAGAAAGCCCAAAGAAAGCCCAAAGAAAGGGGAAAGAAAGCCCAAAGAAAGGGGAAAGAAAGCCCAAAGAAAGGGGAAAGAAAGCCCAAAGAAAAGGGAAAGAAAGCCCAAAGAAAGCCCAAAGAAAGGGGAAAGAAAGCCCAAAGAAAGCCCAAAGAAAGGGGAAAGAAAGGGGAAAGAAAGCCCAAAGAAAGGGGAAGGAAAGACCAAAGAAAGGGGAAAGAAAGCCCAAAGAAAGCCCAAAGAAAGGGGAAAGAAATCCCAAAGAAAGCCCACAGAAAGCCCAAAGAAAGTTGAAAGAAACCCAAAGAAAGGGGAAAGAAAGCCCAAAGAAAGCCCAAAGAAAGGGGAAAGAAAGCCCAAAGAAAGGGGAAAGAAAGCCCAAAGAAAGGGGAAAGAAAGCCCAAAGAAAGCCCAAAGAAAGGGGAAAGAAAGGCCAAAGAAAGCCCAAAGAAAGGGGAAAGAAAGGGGAAAGAAAGCCCAAAGAAAGGGGAAGGAAAGACCAAAGAAAGGGAAAAGAAAGCTCAAAGAAAGGAGAAAGAAAGCCCAAAGAAAGCCTAAAGAAATGGGAAAGAAAGCCCAAAGAAAGCCCAAAGAAAGGGGAAAAAAAGCCCAAAGAAAGCACAAAGAAAGGGGAAAGAAAGCCCAAAGAAAGCCCAAAGAAAGGGGAAAGAAACCCCAAAGAAAGGGGAAAGAAAGGGGAAAGAAAGGGGAAAGAATGCCCAAAGAAAGGGGAAAGAAAGCCCAAAGAAAGGGGAAAGAAAGCCCAAAGAAAGCCCAAACAAAGGGGAAAGAAAGCCCAAAGAAAGTCCAAAGAAAGGGGAAAGAAAGGGGAAAGAAAGCCCAAAGAAATGGGAAAGAAAGGGGAATGAAAGCCCAAAGAAAGGGGAAAGAAAGGGGAAAGAGAGCCCAAAGAAAGCCCAAAGACAGGGTAAAGAAAGCCCAAAAAAAGCCCAAAGAAAGGGGAAAGAAAGCCCAAAGAAATGGGAAAGAAAGCCCAAAGAAAGGGGAAAGAAAGCCCAAAGAAAGGGGAAAGAAAGCCCAAAGAAAGGGGAAAGAAAGCCCAAAGAAAGCCCACAGAAAGCCCAAAGAAAGTTGAAAGAAACCCAAAGAAAGGGGAAAGAAAGCCCAAAGAAAGCCCAAAGAAAGGGGAAAGAAAGCCCAAAGAAAGCCCAAAGAAAGCCCAAAGAAAGGGGAAAGAAAGCCCAAAGAAAGGGGAAAGAAAGCCCAAAGAAAGGGGAAAGAAAGCCCAAAGAAAAGGGAAAGAAAGCCCAAAGAAAGCCCAAAGAAAGGGGAAAGAAAGCCCAAAGAAAGCCCAAAGAAAGGGGAAAGAAAGGGGAAAGAAAGCCCAAAGAAAGGGGAAGGAAAGACCAAAGAAAGGGGAAAGAAAGCCCAAAGAAAGCCCAAAGAAAGGGGAAAGAAATCCCAAAGAAAGCCCACAGAAAGCCCAAAGAAAGTTGAAAGAAACCCAAAGAAAGGGGAAAGAAAGCCCAAAGAAAGCCCAAAGAAAGGGGAAAGAAAGCCCAAAGAAAGGGGAAAGAAAGCCCAAAGAAAGGGGAAAGAAAGCCCAAAGAAAGGGGAAAGAAAGGCCAAAGAAAGCCCAAAGAAAGGGGAAAGAAAGGGGAAAGAAAGCCCAAAGAAAGGGGAAGGAAAGACCAAAGAAAGGGAAAAGAAAGCTCAAAGAAAGGAGAAAGAAAGCCCAAAGAAAGCCTAAAGAAATGGGAAAGAAAGCCCAAAGAAAGCCCAAAGAAAGGGGAAAAAAAGCCCAAAGAAAGCACAAAGAAAGGGGAAAGAAAGCCCAAAGAAAGCCCAAAGAAAGGGGAAAGAAACCCCAAAGAAAGGGGAAAGAAAGGGGAAAGAAAGGGGAAAGAAAGCCCAAAGAAAGGGGAAAGAAAGCCCAAAGAAAGGGGAAAGAAAGCCCAAGGAAAGGGAAAAGAAAGACCAAAGAAAGGGGAAAGAAAGCCCAAAGAAAGCCCAAAGAAAGGGGAAAGAAAGGGGAAAGAAAGCCCAAAGAAAGGGGAAAGAACAGACCAAAGAAAGGGGAAAGAAAGCCCAAAGAAAGGGGAAAAAAAGCCCAAAGAAAGGGGAAAGAAAGCCCAAAGAAAAGGGGAAAGAAAGCCCAAAGAAAGCCCAAAGAAAGGGGAAAGAAAGGGGAAAGAAAGCCCAAAGAAAGGGGAAAGAACAGACCAAAGAAAGGGGAAAGAAAGCCCAAAGAAAGGGGAAAGAAAGCCCAAAGAAAGGGGAAAAAAAGCCCAAAGAAAGGGGAAAGAAAGGGGAAAGAAAGCCCAAAGAAAGCCCAAAGACAGGGGAATGAAAGCTCAAAGAAAGCCCAAAGAAAGGGGAAAGAATGCCCAAAGAAATGGGAAAGAAAGCCCAAAGAAAGGAGAGAGAAAGCCCAAAGAAAGGGGAAAGAAATCACAAAGAAAGGGGAAATAAAGCCCAAAGAAAGGAGAAAGAAAGGGGAAAGAAAGGGGAAAGAAAGCCCAAAGAAAGGGGAAATCAAGCCCAAAGAAAGGGGAAAGCAAGACCAAAGAAAGGGGAAAGAAAGCCCAAAGAAAGCCCAAAGAAAGCCGAAAGAAAGCCCAAAGAAAGGAGAAAGAAAGCCCAAAGAAAGGGGAAAGAAAGCCCAAAGAAAGGGGAAAGAAAGCACCAAGAATGGGGAAAGAAAGCCCAAAGAAAGCCCAAAGAAAGGGGAAAGAAAGGGGAAAGAAAGCCCAAAGAAAGCGGAAAGAAAGCCCAAAGAAAGACGATAGAAAGCCCATAGAAATGGGAAAGAAAGCCCAAAGAAAGCCCAAAGAAAGGGGAAATAAAGCTCAAAGAAAGGGGAAAGAAAGCCCAAAGAAAGGGGAAAGAAAGCCCAAAGAAAGGGGAAAGAAAGACCAAAGAAAGGGGAAAGAAAGCTCAAAGAAAAGGGAAAGAAAGGGGAAAGAAAGCCCAAAGAAAGGGGAAAGAAAGACCAAAGAAAGGGGAAAGAAAGCTCAAAGAAAAGGGAAAGAAAGCCCAAAGAAAGGGGAAAGAAACCCCAAGGAAAGGAGAAAGAAAGCCCAAAGAAAGGGGAAAGAAAGCCCAAAAAAAGGGGAAAGAAAGCCCAAAGAAAGCCCAAAGAAAGGGGAAAGAAAGCCCAAAGAAAGGGGAAAGAAAGGGGAAAGAAAGTGGAAAGAAAGGGGAAAGAAAGGGGAAAGAAAGTGGAAAGAAAGGGGAAAGAAAGGGGAAAGAAAGGAGAAAGAAAGCCCAAAGAAAGGGGAAAGAAAGCCCAAGGAAAGAGGAAAGAAAGGGGAAAGAAAGCCCAAAGAAAGGGGAAAGAAATCCCAAAGAAAGGGGAAAGAAATCCCAAAGAAAGGGGAAAGAAAGCCCAAAGAAAGATGAAAGAAAGCCCAAAGAAAGATGAAAGAAAGCCCAAAGAAAGCCCAAAGAAAGGGGAAAGAAAGCCCAAAGAAAGGGGAAAGAAAGCCCAAAGAAAGCCCAAAGAAAGGGGAAAGAAAGCCCAAAGAAAGCCCAAAGAAAGGGGAAAGAAAGGGGAAAGAAAGCCCAAAGAAAGGGAAAAGAAAGCCCAAAGAAAGGGGAAAGAAAGCCCAAAGAAAGCCCAAAGAAAGGGGAAAGAAAGGGGAAAGAAAGCCCAAAGAAAGGGGAAAGAAAGCCCAAGGAAAGGGAAAAGAAAGCCCAAAGAAACGGGAAAAAAAGCCCAAAAAAAGGGGAAAGAAAGCCCAAAGAAAGGGGAAAGAAAGCCCAAAGAAAGGGGAAAGAAAGCCCAAAGACAGGGGAAAGAATGCCCAAAGAAAGGGGAAAGAAAGCCCAAAGAAAGCCCAAAGAAAGGGGAAAGAAAGGGGAAAGAAACCCCAAAGAAAGGGGAAAGAAAGGGGAAAGAAAGGGGAAAGAAATTGGAAAGAAAGCCCAAAGAAACGGGAAAGAAAGCCCAAAGAAATGGGAAAGAAAGGGGAATGAAAGCCCAAAGAAAGGGGAAAGAAAGGGGAAAGAGAGCCCAAAGAAAGCCCAAAGACAGGGTAAAGAAAGCCCAAAAAAAGCCCAAAGAAAGGGGAAAGAAAGCCCAAAGAAATGGGAAAGAAAGCCCAAAGAAAGGGGAAAGAAAGCCCAAAGAAAGGGGAAAGAAAGCCCAAAGAAAGCCCACAGAAAGCCCAAAGAAAGTTGAAAGAAACCCAAAGAAAGGGGAAAGAAAGCCCAAAGAAAGCCCAAAGAAAGGGGAAAGAAAGCCCAAAGAAAGCCCAAAGAAAGCCCAAAGAAAGGGGAAAGAAAGCCCAAAGAAAGGGGAAAGAAAGCCCAAAGAAAGGGGAAAGAAAGCCCAAAGAAAGGGGAAAGAAAGCCCAAAGAAAGCCCAAAGAAAGGGGAAAGAAAGCCCAAAGAAAGCCCAAAGAAAGGGGAAAGAAAGGGGAAAGAAAGCCCAAAGAAAGGGGAAGGAAAGACCAAAGAAAGGGGAAAGAAAGCCCAAAGAAAGCCCAAAGAAAGGGGAAAGAAAGCCCAAAGAAAGCCCACAGAAAGCCCAAAGAAAGTTGAAAGAAACCCAAAGAAAGGGGAAAGAAAGCCCAAAGAAAGCCCAAAGAAAGGGGAAAGAAAGCCCAAAGAAAGGGGAAAGAAAGCCCAAAGAAAGGGGAAAGAAAGCCCAAAGAAAGGGGAAAGAAAGCCCAAAGAAAGCCCAAAGAAAGGGGAAAGAAAGGCCAAAGAAAGCCCAAAGAAAGGGGAAAGAAAGGGGAAAGAAAGCCCAAAGAAAGGGGAAGGAAAGACCAAAGAAAGGGAAAAGAAAGCTCAAAGAAAGGAGAAAGAAAGCCCAAAGAAAGCCTAAAGAAATGGGAAAGAAAGCCCAAAGAAAGCCCAAAGAAAGGGGAAAAAAAGCCCAAAGAAAGCACAAAGAAAGGGGAAAGAAAGCCCAAAGAAAGCCCAAAGAAAGGGGAAAGAAACCCCAAAGAAAGGGGAAAGAAAGGGGAAAGAAAGGGGAAAGAAAGCCCAAAGAAAGGGGAAAGAAAGCCCAAAGAAAGGGGAAAGAAAGCCCAAGGAAAGGGAAAAGAAAGACCAAAGAAAGGGGAAAGAAAGCCCAAAGAAAGCCCAAAGAAAGGGGAAAGAAAGGGGAAAGAAAGCCCAAAGAAAGGGGAAAGAACAGACCAAAGAAAGGGGAAAGAAAGCCCAAAGAAAGGGGAAAAAAAGCCCAAAGAAAGGGGAAAGAAAGCCCAAAGAAAAGGGGAAAGAAAGCCCAAAGAAAGCCCAAAGAAAGGGGAAAGAAAGGGGAAAGAAAGCCCAAAGAAAGGGAAAAAAAGGGGGAAAGATAGCCCAAAGAAAGGGGAATAAAAGGGGAAAGAAATCCCAAACAAAGGAGAAAGAAAGCCCAAAGAAAGTCCAAAGAAAGGGGAAAGAAAGGGGAAAGAAAGCCCAAAGAAATGGGAAAGAAAGGGGAATGAAAGCCCAAAGAAAGGGGAAAGAAAGGGGAAAGAAAGCCCAAAGAAAGCCCAAAGACAGGGGAATGAAAGCTCAAAGAAAGCCCAAAGAAAGGGGAAAGAATGCCCAAAGAAATGGGAAAGAAAGCCCAAAGAAAGGAGAGAGAAAGCCCAAAGAAAGGGGAAAGAAAGCACAAAGAAAGGGGAAATAAAGCCCAAAGAAAGGAGAAAGAAAGGGGAAAGAAAGGGGAAAGAAAGCCCAAAGAAAGGGGAAATCAAGCCCAAAGAAAGGGGAAAGCAAGCCCAAAGAAAGGGGAAAGAAAGCCCAAAGAAAGCCCAAAGAAAGCCGAAAGAAAGCCCAAAGAAAGGAGAAAGAAAGCCCAAAGAAAGGGGAAAGAAAGCCCAAAGAAAGGGGAAAGAAAGCACCAAGAATGGGGAAAGAAAGCCCAAAGAAAGCCCAAAGAAAGGGGAAAGAAAGGGGAAAGAAAGCCCAAAGAAAGCGGAAAGAAAGCCCAAAGAAAGACGATAGAAAGCCCATAGAAATGGGAAAGAAAGCCCAAAGAAAGCCCAAAGAAAGGGGAAATAAAGCTCAAAGAAAGGGGAAAGAAAGCCCAAAGAAAGCCCAAAGAAAGGGGAAAGAAAGCCCAAAGAAAGCCCACAGAAAGCGCAAAGAAAGTTGAAAGAAACCCAAAGAAAGGGGAAAGAAAGCCCAAAGAAAGCCCAAAAAAGGGGAAAGAAAGCCCAAAGAAAGGGGAAAGAAAGCCCAAAGAAAGGGGAAAGAAAGCCCAAAGAAAGGGGAAAGAAAGCCCAAAGAAAGCCCAAAGAAAGGGGAAAGAAAGGCCAAAGAAAGCCCAAAGAAAGGGGAAAGAAAGGGGAAAGAAAGCCCAAAGAAAGGGGAAGGAAAGACCAAAGAAAGGGAAAAGAAAGCTCAAAGAAAGGAGAAAGAAAGCCCAAAGAAAGCCTAAAGAAATGGGAAAGAAAGCCCAAAGAAAGCCCAAAGAAAGGGGAAAAAAAGCCCAAAGAAAGCACAAAGAAAGGGGAAAGAAAGCCCAAAGAAAGCCCAAAGAAAGGGGAAAGAAACCCCAAAGAAAGGGGAAGGAAAGGGGAAAGAAAGGGGAAAGAAAGCCCAAAGAAAGGGGAAAGAAAGCCCAAAGAAAGGGGAAAGAAAGCCCAAGGAAAGGGAAAAGAAAGACCAAAGAAAGGGGAAAGAAAGCCCAAAGAAAGCCCAAAGAAAGGGGAAAGAAAGGGGAAAGAAAGCCCAAAGAAAGGGGAAAGAACAGACCAAAGAAAGGGGAAAGAAAGCCCAAAGAAAGGGGAAAAAAAGCCCAAAGAAAGGGGAAAGAAAGCCCAAAGAAAAGGGGAAAGAAAGCCCAAAGAAAGCCCAAAGAAAGGGGAAAGAAAGGGGAAAGAAAGCCCAAAGAAAGGGGAAAGAACAGACCAAAGAAAGGGGAAAGAAAGCCCAAAGAAAGGGGAAAGAAAGCCCAAAGAAAGGGGAAAAAAAGCCCAAAGAAAGGGGAAAGAAAGCCCAAAGAAATGGGAAAGAAAGGGGAATGAAAGCCCAAAGAAAGGGGAAAGAAAGGGGAAAGAAAGCCCAAAGAAAGCCCAAAGACAGGGGAATGAAAGCTCAAAGAAAGCCCAAAGAAAGGGGAAAGAATGCCCAAAGAAATGGGAAAGAAAGCCCAAAGAAAGGAGAGAGAAAGCCCAAAGAAAGGGGAAAGAAAGCACAAAGAAAGGGGAAATAAAGCCCAAAGAAAGGAGAAAGAAAGGGGAAAGAAAGGGGAAAGAAAGCCCAAAGAAAGGGGAAATCAAGCCCAAAGAAAGGGGAAAGCAAGCCCAAAGAAAGGGGAAAGAAAGCCCAAAGAAAGCCCAAAGAAAGCCGAAAGAAAGCCCAAAGAAAGGAGAAAGAAAGCCCAAAGAAAGGGGAAAGAAAGCCCAAAGAAAGGGGAAAGAAAGCACCAAGAATGGGGAAAGAAAGCCCAAAGAAAGACCAAAGAAAGGGGAAAGAAAGGGGAAAGAAAGCCCAAAGAAAGCGGAAAGAAAGCCCAAAGAAAGACGATAGAAAGCCCATAGAAATGGGAAAGAAAGCCCAAAGAAAGCCCAAAGAAAGGGGAAATAAAGCTCAAAGAAAGGGGAAAGAAAGCCCAAAGAAAGGGGAAAGAAAGCCCAAAGAAAGGGGAAAGAAAGCCCAAAGAAAGGGGAAAGAAAGACCAAAGAAAGGGGAAAGAAAGCTCAAAGAAAAGGGAAAGAAAGGGGAAAGAAAGCCCAAAGAAAGGGGAAAGAAAGACCAAAGAAAGGGGAAAGAAAGCTCAAAGAAAAGGGAAAGAAAGCCCAAAGAAAGGGGAAAGAAACCCCAAGGAAAGGAGAAAGAAAGCCCAAAGAAAGGGGAAAGAAAGCCCAAAAAAAGGGGAAAGAAAGCCCAAAGAAAGCCCAAAGAAAGGGGAAAGAAAGCCCAAAGAAAGGGGAAAGAAAGGGGAAAGAAAGTGGAAAGAAAGGGGAAAGAAAGGGGAAAGAAAGTGGAAAGAAAGGGGAAAGAAAGGGGAAAGAAAGGAGAAAGAAAGCCCAAAGAAAGGGGAAAGAAAGCCCAAGGAAAGAGGAAAGAAAGGGGAAAGAAAGCCCAAAGAAAGGGGAAAGAAATCCCAAAGAAAGGGGAAAGAAATCCCAAAGAAAGGGGAAAGAAAGCCCAAAGAAAGATGAAAGAAAGCCCAAAGAAAGATGAAAGAAAGCCCAAAGAAAGCCCAAAGAAAGGGGAAAGAAAGCCCAAAGAAAGGGGAAAGAAAGCCCAAAGAAAGCCCAAAGAAAGGGGAAAGAAAGCCCAAAGAAAGCCCAAAGAAAGGGGAAAGAAAGGGGAAAGAAAGCCCAAAGAAAGGGAAAAGAAAGCCCAAAGAAAGGGGAAAGAAAGCCCAAAGAAAGCCCAAAGAAAGGGGAAAGAAAGGGGAAAGAAAGCCCAAAGAAAGGGGAAAGAAAGCCCAAGGAAAGGGAAAAGAAAGCCCAAAGAAACGGGAAAAAAAGCCCAAAAAAAGGGGAAAGAAAGCCCAAAGAAAGGGGAAAGAAAGCCCAAAGAAAGGGGAAAGAAAGCCCAAAGACAGGGGAAAGAATGCCCAAAGAAAGGGGAAAGAAAGCCCAAAGAAAGCCCAAAGAAAGGGGAAAGAAAGGGGAAAGAAACCCCAAAGAAAGGGGAAAGAAAGGGGAAAGAAAGGGGAAAGAAATTGGAAAGAAAGCCCAAAGAAAGGGGAAAGAAAGCCCAAAGAAATGGGAAAGAAAGGGGAATGAAAGCCCAAAGAAAGGGGAAAGAAAGGGGAAAGAGAGCCCAAAGAAAGCCCAAAGACAGGGTAAAGAAAGCCCAAAAAAAGCCCAAAGAAAGGGGAAAGAAAGCCCAAAGAAATGGGAAAGAAAGCCCAAAGAAAGGGGAAAGAAAGCCCAAAGAAAGGGGAAAGAAAGCCCAAAGAAAGCCCACAGAAAGCCCAAAGAAAGTTGAAAGAAACCCAAAGAAAGGGGAAAGAAAGCCCAAAGAAAGCCCAAAGAAAGGGGAAAGAAAGCCCAAAGAAAGCCCAAAGAAAGCCCAAAGAAAGGGGAAAGAAAGCCCAAAGAAAGGGGAAAGAAAGCCCAAAGAAAGGGGAAAGAAAGCCCAAAGAAAGGGGAAAGAAAGCCCAAAGAAAGCCCAAAGAAAGGGGAAAGAAAGCCCAAAGAAAGCCCAAAGAAAGGGGAAAGAAAGGGGAAAGAAAGCCCAAAGAAAGGGGAAGGAAAGACCAAAGAAAGGGGAAAGAAAGCCCAAAGAAAGCCCAAAGAAAGGGGAAAGAAAGCCCAAAGAAAGCCCACAGAAAGCCCAAAGAAAGTTGAAAGAAACCCAAAGAAAGGGGAAAGAAAGCCCAAAGAAAGCCCAAAGAAAGGGGAAAGAAAGCCCAAAGAAAGGGGAAAGAAAGCCCAAAGAAAGGGGAAAGAAAGCCCAAAGAAAGCCCAAAGAAAGGGGAAAGAAAGGCCAAAGAAAGCCCAAAGAAAGGGGAAAGAAAGGGGAAAGAAAGCCCAAAGAAAGGGGAAGGAAAGACCAAAGAAAGGGAAAAGAAAGCTCAAAGAAAGGAGAAAGAAAGCCCAAAGAAAGCCTAAAGAAATGGGAAAGAAAGCCCAAAGAAAGCCCAAAGAAAGGGGAAAAAAAGCCCAAAGAAAGCACAAAGAAAGGGGAAAGAAAGCCCAAAGAAAGCCCAAAGAAAGGGGAAAGAAACCCCAAAGAAAGGGGAAAGAAAGGGGAAAGAAAGGGGAAAGAAAGCCCAAAGAAAGGGGAAAGAAAGCCCAAAGAAAGGGGAAAGAAAGCCCAAGGAAAGGGAAAAGAAAGACCAAAGAAAGGGGAAAGAAAGCCCAAAGAAAGCCCAAAGAAAGGGGAAAGAAAGGGGAAAGAAAGCCCAAAGAAAGGGGAAAGAACAGACCAAAGAAAGGGGAAAGAAAGCCCAAAGAAAGGGGAAAAAAAGCCCAAAGAAAGGGGAAAGAAAGCCCAAAGAAAAGGGGAAAGAAAGCCCAAAGAAAGCCCAAAGAAAGGGGAAAGAAAGGGGAAAGAAAGCCCAAAGAAAGGGAAAAAAAGGGGGAAAGATAGCCCAAAGAAAGGGGAATAAAAGGGGAAAGAAATCCCAAACAAAGGGGAAAGAAAGCCCAAAGAAAGTCCAAAGAAAGGGGAAAGAAAGGGGAAAGAAAGCCCAAAGAAATGGGAAAGAAAGGGGAATGAAAGCCCAAAGAAAGGGGAAAGAAAGGGGAAAGAAAGCCCAAAGAAAGCCCAAAGACAGGGGAATGAAAGCTCAAAGAAAGCCCAAAGAAAGGGGAAAGAATGCCCAAAGAAATGGGAAAGAAAGCCCAAAGAAAGGAGAGAGAAAGCCCAAAGAAAGGGGAAAGAAAGCACAAAGAAAGGGGAAATAAAGCCCAAAGAAAGGAGAAAGAAAGGGGAAAGAAAGGGGAAAGAAAGCCCAAAGAAAGGGGAAATCAAGCCCAAAGAAAGGGGAAAGCAAGCCCAAAGAAAGGGGAAAGAAAGCCCAAAGAAAGCCCAAAGAAAGCCGAAAGAAAGCCCAAAGAAAGGAGAAAGAAAGCCCAAAGAAAGGGGAAAGAAAGCCCAAAGAAAGGGGAAAGAAAGCACCAAGAATGGGGAAAGAAAGCCCAAAGAAAGCCCAAAGAAAGGGGAAAGAAAGGGGAAAGAAAGCCCAAAGAAAGCGGAAAGAAAGCCCAAAGAAAGACGATAGAAAGCCCATAGAAATGGGAAAGAAAGCCCAAAGAAAGCCCAAAGAAAGGGGAAATAAAGCTCAAAGAAAGGGGAAAGAAAGCCCAAAGAAAGGGGAAAGAAAGCCCAAAGAAAGGGGAAAGAAAGCCCAAAGAAAGGGGAAAGAAAGACGAAAGAAAGGGGAAAGAAAGCTCAAAGAAAAGGGAAAGAAAGGGGAAAGAAAGCCCAAAGAAAGGGGAAAGAAAGACCAAAGAAAGGGGAAAGAAAGCTCAAAGAAAAGGGAAAGAAAGCCCAAAGAAAGGGGAAAGAAACCCCAAGGAAAGGAGAAAGAAAGCCCAAAGAAAGGGGAAAGAAAGCCCAAAAAAAGGGGAAAGAAAGCCCAAAGAAAGCCCAAAGAAAGGGGAAAGAAAGCCCAAAGAAAGGGGAAAGAAAGGAGAAAGAAAGCCCAAAGAAAGGGGAAAGAAAGCCCAAGGAAAGAGGAAAGAAAGGGGAAAGAAAGCCCAAAGAAAGGGGAAAGAAATCCCAAAGAAAGGGGAAAGAAATCCCAAAGAAAGGGGAAAGAAAGCCCAAAGAAAGATGAAAGAAAGCCCAAAGAAAGATGAAAGAAAGCCCAAAGAAAGCCCAAAGAAAGGGGAAAGAAAGCCCAAAGAAAGGGGAAAGAAAGCCCAAAGAAAGCCCAAAGAAAGGGGAAAGAAAGCCCAAAGAAAGCCCAAAGAAAGGGGAAAGAAAGGGGAAAGAAAGCCCAAAGAAAGGGAAAAGAAAGCCCAAAGAAAGGGGAAAGAAAGCCCAAAGAAAGCCCAAAGAAAGGGGAAAGAAAGGGGAAAGAAAGCCCAAAGAAAGGGGAAAGAAAGCCCAAGGAAAGGGAAAAGAAAGCCCAAAGAAACGGGAAAAAAAGCCCAAAAAAAGGGGAAAGAAAGCCCAAAGAAAGGGGAAAGAAAGCCCAAAGAAAGGGGAAAGAAAGCCCAAAGACAGGGGAAAGAATGCCCAAAGAAAGGGGAAAGAAAGCCCAAAGAAAGCCCAAAGAAAGCCCAAAGAAAGGGGAAAGAAACCCCAAAGAAAGGGGAAAGAAAGGGGAAAGAAAGGGGAAAGAAATTGGAAAGAAAGCCCAAAGAAAGGGGAAAGAAAGCCCAAAGAAAGGGGAAAGAAAGCCCAAAGAAAGCCCAAAGAAAGGGGAAAGAAAGCTCAAAGAAAGGGGAAAGAAAGCCCAAAGAAAGGGGAAAGAAAGTCCAAAGAATGCCCAAAGAAAGGGGAAAGAAAGCCCAAAGAAAGGGGAAAGAAAGCCCAAAGACAGGGGAAAGAATGCCCAAAGAAAGGGGAAAGAAAGCCCAAAGAAAGCCCAAAGAAAGCCCAAAGAAAGGGGAAAGAAACCCCAAAGAAAGGGGAAAGAAAGCCCAAAGAAAGGGGAAAGAAATTGGAAAGAAAGCCCAAAGAAAGCCCAAAGGAAGGGGAAAGAAAGCTCAAAGAAAGGGGAAAGAAAGCCCAAAGAAAGGGGAAAGAAAGCCCAAAGAAAGGGCAAAGAAAGACAAGGCAAGGCAAGGCAAAATTTCAAAGTAAGGCAATGCAATGCAAATGAAAATTGCAAGGCAAGGCAAAAGGGCAAAGCAAGGCACGTAAAGGCAAGGCAAGGCAATGCAAAAGGACAAAGCAAGACAAGGAAATGCAAGGCAAAAGGGCAAAGCAAGGCAAGGCAAAAAGGAAAAGTAAAGCAAGGCAAGGGAAGGCAAAAGGGCAAAGCAAGACATGGAAAGGCAAGGCAAGGCAAAGCAAAAGGGAAAAGCAAGGCAAGGCAAGGTAAGTCAAAAGGGCAATGCAAGGAAAGGCAAAATGGCAAAGCAAGGCAAGGCAAAAGGGCAAAGCAAGTCAAGGCATGGTAAGGCAAAAGGGCAAAGCAAGGGAAGGCAAGGCGAAAGAGCAAAGCAAAGCAAGGCATGGCAAAAGGGCAAAGCATGGCAAGGAAAGGCAAGGCAAAAGGGCAAAGCATGTCAATGCAAGGCAAAACAAAAAGGCAAAGCCAGACAAGGTAAGGCAAGGCAAAATGTCAAAGTAAGGCAAGGCAAGGGAATGCAAAAGGGCAAAGCAAGGCAAGTCAAAACGGAAAAGTAAAGCAAGACAAGGGAAGGCAAAAGGGCAAAGCAAGGCAAGGCAAAAAGGAAAAGTAAAGCAAGGCAAGGGAAGGCAAAAGGGCAAAGCAAGGCATGGAAAGGCAAGGCAAGGCAAGGGAAAAGGGCAAAGCAAGGCAAGGTAAGGCAAAAGGGCAATGCAAGGAAAGGCAAAATGGCAAAGCTAGGCAAGGCAAAAGGGAAAAGCATAGCAAGACAAGGCAAGGAAAAAGAGCAAAGCAAGGCAAGGCAAAACGGTAAAGTAAGTAAAGGCAAGGGAATGCAAAAGGGCAAAGCAAGGCAAGTCAAAACGGAAAGGTAAAGCAAGACAAGGGAAGGAAAAAGGGCAAAGCATGGCAAGGAAAGGCAAGGCAAAAGGGCAAAGCATGTCAAGGCAAGGCAAAGCAAAAGGGCAAAGCCAGACAAGGTAAGGCAAGGCAAAATGTCAAAGTAAGGCATTGTAATGCAAATCAAAAGGGCAAAGCAAGGCATGGCAAGGAAAAAGGGCAAAGCAAGACATGGAAAAGCAAGGCAAGGCAAAGCAAAAGGGAAAAGCAAGACAAGGTTAGGCAAGGCAAAATGTCAAAGTAAGGCAATGCAATGCAAATCAAAAGGGCAAAGCAAGGCATGGCAAGGAAAAAGGGCAAAGCAAGGCATGGAAAGGCAAGGCAAGGCAAGGGAAAAGGGCAAAGCAAGGCAAGGTAAGGCAAAAGGGCAATGCAAGGAAAGGCAAAATGGCAAAGCAAGGCAAGGCAAAAGGGCAAAGCATGGCAAGGCAAGGCAAGGAAAAAGGGCAAGGCAAGGCAAGGGAAAACTGCAAAGCAAGGCTAGGCAATGTAAGGCAAAAGGGCAAAGCAAGGCAAGGCAAGACAAAAGGGCAAAGGAAGGCAAGGCAAGGCAAAAGGGGAAAGCAAGGCAAGGCAAAATGGCAATGCAATTCAAGGCAAGGTAAGAGAAAAGGGCAAAGCAAGGCAAGGAATAAGAGCAAAGCATGTCACGGCAAGGAAAAGGTCAGAAGAAAGGCAAGGCAAATCAGGGCAAAAGGAGAAAGGAAGGCAAGGCAAGAGAAAGCAAGGAGGCAAAGCAAGGCAAGACAAGGCAAAAGGGCAAAGCAAGGCAAGGTAAAAGGGCAAAGAAGGGCAAATCAAGGCAAAGCAAGGCAAAAGTACAAAGAAAGGTAAGGCAAGGCAAGACAAAAGGGCAATGCAAGGCAAGGCCGGGAAAAAGGGCAAATCAAGGCAAGGCAAATCAAGGCAAAAGGACAAACCAAAGCAAGGCCAGACAAGGCAAAAGGGCAAAGCATGGCAAGGCAAGGCAAACGGGAAAAGCAATGCAAGGGAAGGCAAAATGGCAAAGCAAGGCAAGGCAAACCGGCAAAGCATGACAAGGCAAGGCAAGGCAAAAGGGCAAAGCAAGTCAAGGCAAGGTAAGGAAAAAGGGCAATGCAAGAAAAGGCAAAATGGCAAAGCAAGGCAAGGCAAAAGAGCAAAGCAAGGGAAGGCAAGGCAAAAGGGAAAAGCAAGGAAAGGAAAGGCAAGGCAAAAGGGCAAAGAATGACAAGGCAAGGCAAGGCAAAAGGGCAAAGCATGGCAAGGCAAGGCAAAGCAAAAGGGCAAAGCACGACAAGGTAGGACAAGGCAAAATGTCAAAGTAAGGCAATGCAATGCCAATCAAAAGGGAAAAGCAAGTCATGGCAAGGAGAAAGGGCAAAGCAAGCCATGGAAAGGCAAGGCAAGGCAAGGGAAAAGGGCTAAGCAAGGCAAGGAAAGGCAAGGCAAAAGGGCAAAGCAAGGCAAGGCAAACGGCAAAGCATGACAAGGCAAGGCAAGGCAAAAGGGCAAAGCAAGGGGAGGCAAGGCAAAAGGGAAAAGCAAGGAAAGGAAAGTCAAGGCAAAAGGGCAAAGTGACGCATGGCAAAAGGGCAAAGCATGACAAGGCAAGGCAAAATGTCAAAGTAAGGCAATGCAATGCAAATCAAAACGGCAAAACAAGGCAAGGAAAGGCAAAAGGGCAAAGATAGACATGGAAAGGCAAGGCAAGGCAAATCAAAAGGGCAAAGCAAGTTAAGGCAAGGTAAGGGAAAAGGGCAAATCAAGGGAAGGCAAGGCAAAAGAGCAAAGCAAGGGAAGGTAAGGCAAAAGGGAAAAGCAAGGAAGGGAAAGGCAAGACAAAAGGGCAAAGCAAGGCATGGCAAAAGGGCGAAGCATGGCAAGGCAAGGCAAGGCAAAAGGGCAAAGCATGGCAAGGAAAGGCAAAGCAAAAGAGCAAAGCAAGACGAGGTAAGGCAAGGCAAAATGTCAAAGTAAGGCAATGTATGCAAATCAAAACGGCAAAGCAAGGCATGGCAAGGAAAAAGGGCAAAGCAAGGCATGGAAAGGCAAGGCAAGGCAAGGGAAAAGGGCAAAGCAAGGCAAGGAAAGGCAAGGCAAAAGGGGAAAGCAAAGCAAGGCAAGGCAAAAGGATAAGCAAGACACGTCAAGGCAAGGCAAAGATGAAAGTAAGGCAATGCAAGGCAAATCAAAACGGCAAAACAAGGCAAGGCAAGGCAAAAAGGCAAAGCAAGGCAAGGCAAAACGGCAAAGTAAGGCAAGGCAAGGGAAGGCAAAAGGGCAAAGCAAGGCATGGAAAAACGGAAAAGTAAAGCAAGGCAAGGGAAGGCAAAAGGGCAAAGCAAGACATGGAAAGGCAAGGCAAGGCAAAGCAAAAGGTAAAAGCAAGGCAAGGCAAGGTAAGTCAAAAGGGCAATGCAAGGAAAGGCAAAATGGCAAAGCAAGGCAAGGCAAAACGGCAAAGCATGACAAGGCAAGGCAAGGCAAAAGGGCAAAGCAAGTCAAGGCAAGGTAAGGCAAAAGTGCAAAGCAAGGGAAGGCAAGGCAAAAGAGCAAAGCAAGGGAAGGCAAGGCAAAAGGGAAAAGCAAGGAAAGGAAAGGCAAGGCAAAAGGGCAAAGCAAGGCATGGCAAAAGGACAGAGCATGACAAGGCAAGGCAAGGCAAAAGGGCAAAGCATGGCAAGGCAAGGCAAAGCAAAAGGGCAAAGCAAGACAAGGTAAGGCAAGGCAAAATGTCAAAGTAAGGCAATGTAAGGCAAATCAAAAGGGCAAAGCAAGGCATGGCAAGGAAAAAGGGCAAAGCAAGGCAAGGCAAAACGGCAAAATAAGGCAAGGCAAGGGAATGCAAAAGGGCAAAGCAAGGCAAGTCAAAACGGAAAAGTAAAGCAAGACAAGGGAAGGCAAAAGGGCAAAGCAAGACATGGAAAGGCAAGGCAAGGCAAAGCAAAAGGGCAAAGCAAGACAAGGTAAGGCAAGGCAAAATGTCAAAGTAAGGCAATGCAATGCAAATCAAAAGGGCAAAGCAAGGCATGGCAAGGAAAAAGGGCAAAGCAAGGCATGGAAAGGCAAAGCAAAAGGGGAAAGCAAAGCGAGACAAGGCAAAAGGATAAGCAAGACACGTCAAGGCAAGGCAAGGATGAAAGTAAGGCAATGCAAGGCAAATCAAAAGGGCAAAACAAGGCAAGGCAAGGCAAAAGTGGAAAGCAAGGCAAGGCAAAACGGCAAAGTAAGGCAAGGCAAGGGAAGGCAAAAGTGCAAGCAAGGCAAGTCAAAACGGAAAAGTAAAGCAAGACAAGGGAAGGCAAAAGGGCAAAGCAAGGCATGGAAAGGCAAGGCAAGGCAATGCAGAAGGTCAAAGCAAGGCAAGGCAAGGTAAGGCAAAAGGGGAAACCAAAGCAAGACAAGGCAAAAGAATAAGCAAGACACGTCAAGGCAAGGCAAAGATCAAAGTAAGGCAATGCAAGGCAAATCAAAACGGCAAAACAAGGCAAGGCAAAAGGGCAAAGAAAGGCAAGGCAAAACGGCAAAGCATGACAAGGCAAGGCAGGGCAAAAGGGCAAAGCAAGTCAAGGCAAAGTAAGGCAAAAGGGCAATGCAAGGAAAGGCAAAATGGCAAAGCAAGGCAAGGCAAAAGGGCAAAGCATGGCAAGGCATGGTAAAAGGGGAAAGCAAGGTAAGGCAAGGGAAGGTAAAAGGGAAAAGCAAGGGAAGGCAAGGAAAAAGAGCAAAGCAAGGGAAGGCAAGGCAAAAGGGAAAAGCAAGAAAAGGAAATGCAAGGCAAAAGGGCAAAGCGAGGCATAGCAAAAGGGCAAAGCATGACAAGGCAAGGCAAGGCAAAAGGGCAAAGCATGGCAAGGCAAGGCAAAGCAAAAGGGCAAAGCAAGACAAGGTAAGGCAAGGCAAAATGTCAAAGTAAGGCAATGCAATGCAAATCAAAAGGGCAAAGCAAGGCATGGCAAGGAAAAAGGGCAAAGCAAGGCATGGAAAGGCAAGGCAAAGCAAGGGAAAAGGGCAAAGCAAGGCAAGGAAAGGCAAGGCAAAAGGGGAAAGCAAAGCAAGGCAAGGCAAAAGGATAAGCAAGACACGTCAAGGCAAGGCAAAGATGAAAGTAAGGCAATGCAAGGCAAATCAAAACGGCAGAACAAGGCAAGGCAAGGCAAAAGGGCAAAGCAAGGCAAGGCAAAAGGGCAAAGCAAGGCAAGGCAAAACGCCAAAGTAAGGCAAGGCAAGGGAAGGCAAAAGAGCAAATATAGGCAAGGGAAAAAGGAAAAGTAAAGCAAGGCAAGGGAAGGCAAAAGGGAAAAGCAAGACATGGAAAGGCAAGGCAAGGCAAAGCAAAAGGGAAAAGCAAGGCAAGGCAAGGTAAGTCAAAAGGGCAATGCAAGGAAAGGCAAAATGGCAAAGCAAGGCAAGGCAAAAGGGCAAAGCAAGTCAAGGCATGGTAAGGCAAAAGGGCAAAGCAAGGGAAGGCAAGGCAAAAGAGCAAAGCAAAGCAAGGAAAGGAAAGGCAAAAGGGCAAAGCATGGCAAGGAAAGGCAAGGCAAAAGGGCAAAGCATGTCAAGGCAAGGCAAAGCAAAAAGGCAAAGCCAGACAAGGTAAGGCAAGGCAAAATGTCAAAGTAAGGCAAGGCAAGGGAATGCAAAAGGGCAAAGCAAGGCAAGTCAAAACGGAAAAGTAAAGCAAGACAAGGGAAGGCAAAAGGGCAAAGCAAGGCAAGGCAAAAAGGAAAAGTAAAGCAAGGCAAGGGAAGGCAAAAGAACAAAGCAAGGCATGGAAAGGCAAGGCAAGGCAAGGGAAAAGGGCAAAGCAAGGCAAGGTAAGGCAAAAGGGCAATGCAAGGAAAGGCAAAATGGCAAAGCTAGGCAAGGCAAAAGGGAAAAGCATAGCAAGACAAGGCAAGGAAAAAGAGCAAAGCAAGGCAAGACAAAACGGTAAAGTAAGTAAAGGCAAGGGAATGCAAAAGGGCAAAGCAAGGCAAGTCAAAACGGAAAGGTAAAGCAAGACAACGGAAGGCAAAAGGGCAAAGCATGGCAAGGCAAGGCAAAGCAAAAGGGCAAAGCAAGACAAGGTAAGGCAAGGCAAATGTGAAAGTAAGACAATGTAATGCAAATCAAAAGGGCAAAGCAAGGCATGGCAAGGAAAAAGGGCAAAGCAAGGCATGGAAAGGCAAGGCAAGGCAAGGGAAAAGGGCAAACAAGGCAAGGTACGGCAAAAGGGCAATGCAAGGAAAGGCAAAATGGCAAAGCAAGGCAAGGCAAAAGGGAAAAGCATGGCAAGACAAGGCAAGGAAAAAGGGTAAGGCAAGGCAAGGGAAAACTGCAAAGCAAGGCTAGGCAATGTAAGGCAAAAGGGCAAAGCAAGGCAAAGCAAGACAAAAGGGCAAAGGAAGGCAAGGCAAGGCAAAAGGGGAAAGCAAGGTAAGACAATGGAAGGCAAAATGGCAAAGCAAGGGAAGGCAAGGCAAAAGAGCAAAGCAAGGGAAGGCAAGGCAAAAGAGAAAAGCAAGTCAAGGCAAGGTAAGAGAAAAGGGAAGGAAAGGGAAGGGAAGGAAAAAGAGCACAGCATGTCACGGCAAGGCAAAAGGTCAGAAGAAAGGCAAGGCAAATCAGGGCAAAAGGAGAAAGGAAGGCAAGGCAAGAGAAAGCAAGGAGGCAAAGCAAGGCAAGGCAAGGCAAAAGGGCAAAGCAAGGCAAGGTAAAAGTGCAAAGAAGGGCAAATCAAGGCAAAGCAAGGCAAAAGTACAAAGCAAGGTAAGGTAAGGCAAGACAAAAGGGCAATGCAAGGCAAGGCCGGGAAAAAGGGCAAATCAAGGCAAGGCAAATCAAGGTAAAAGGGCAAACCAAAGCAAGGCCAGACAAGGCAAAAGGGCAAAGCATGGCAAGGCAAGGCAAACGGGAAAAGCAATGCAAGGGAGGCAAAATGGCAAAGCAAGGCAAGGCAAACCGGCAAAGCATGACAAGGCAAGGCAAGGCAAAAGGGCAAAGCAAGTCAAGGCAAGGTAAGGAAGAAGGGCAATGCAAGAAAAGGCAAAATGGTAAGCAAGGCAAGGCAAAAGGGCAAAGCATGGCTAGGCAAGGCAAAAGGGGAAAGCAAGGTAAGACAAGGTAAGGCAAAATGGCAAAGCAAGGGAAGGCAAGGCAAAAGGGAAAAGCAAGGAAAGGAAAGGCAAGGCAAAAGGGCAAAGCATGACAAGGCAAGGCAAGGCAAAAGGGCAAAGCATGGCAAGGCAAGGCAAAGCAAAAGGGCAAAGCATGACAAGGTAAGACAAGGCAAAATGTCAAAGTAAGGCAATGCAATGCCAATCAAAAGGGAAAAGCAAGGCTTGGCAAGGAAAAAGGGCAAAGCAAGGCATGGAAAGGCAAGGCAAGGCAAGGGAAAATGGCAAAGCAAGGCAAGGTAAGGCAAAAGGGCAATGCAAGGAAAGGCAAAATGGCAAAGCAAGGCAAGGCAAAAGGGAAAAGCATGGCAAGACAAGGCAAGGAAAAAGGGCAAGGCAAGGCAAGGGAAAACTGCAAAGCAAGGCTAGGCAATGTAAGGCAAAAGGGCAAAGCAAGGCAAAGCAAGACAATAGGGCAAAGGAAGGCAAGGCAAGGCAAAAGGGGAAAGCAAGGTAAGACAAGAGAAGGCAAAATGGCAAAGCAAGGGAAGGCAAGGCAAAAGAGCAAAGCAAGTAAGGCAAGGCAAAAGGGAAAATCAAGTCAAGGCAAGGTAAGAGAAAAGGGCAAAGCAAGGGAAGGAAAAAGAGGAAAGCATGTCACGGCAAGGCGAAAGGTCAGAAGAAAGGCAAGGCAAATCAGGGCAAAAGGAGAAAGGAAGGCAAGGCAAGAGAAAGCAAGGAGGCAAAGCAAGGCAGGGCAAGGCAAAAGGGCAAAGCAAGGCAAGGCCAGACAAGGCAAAAGGGCAAAGCATGGCAAGGCAAGGCAAACGGGAAAAGCAATGCAAGGGAAGGCAAAATGGCAAAGCAAGGCAAGGCAAACCGGCAAAGCATGACAAGGCAAGGCAAGGCAAAAGGGCAAAGCAAGTCAAGGCAAGGTAAGGAAAAAGGGCAATTGAAGAAACGGCAACATGGCAAAGCAAGGCAAGGTAAAAGGGAAAAGCATGGCAAGGCAAGGCAAAAGGGGAAAGCAAGGTAAGACAAGGGAAGGCAAAATGGCAAAGCAAGTCAAGGCAAGGTAAGGAAAAAGGGCAATTGAAGAAACGGCAACATGGCAAAGCAAGGCAAGGTAAAAGGGCAAAGCATGACAAGGCAAGGCAAGGCAAAAGGGCAAAGCATGGCAAGGCAAGGCAAAGCAAAAGGGCAAAGCATGACAAGGTAAGACAAGGCAAAATGTCAAAGTAAGGCAATGCAATGCCAATCAAAAGGGAAAAGCAAGGCTTGGCAAGGAAAAAGGGCAAAGCAATCCATGGAAAGGCAAGGCAAGGCAAGGGAAAAGGGCTAAGCAAGGCAAGGAAAGGCAAGGCAAAAGGGGAAAGCAAAGCAAGGCAAGGCAAAAGGATAAGCAAGACACGTCAAGGCAAGGCAAAGATGAAAGTAAGGCAATGCAAGGCAAATCAAAACGGCAAAACAAGTCAAGGCAAAAGGGCAAAGCAAGGCAAGGCAAAACGGCAAAGCATGACAAGGCAAGGCAAGGCAAAAGGGCAAAGCATGTCAAGGCAAGGTAAGGCAAAAGGGCAATGCAAGGAAAGGCAAAATGGCAAAGCAAGACAAGGCAAAAGGGCAAAGCATAACAAGGCAAAGCAAGGAAAAAGGGCAAGGCAAGGCAAGGGAAAACTGCAAAGCAAGGCTAGGCAATGTAAGGCAAAAGGGCAAAGCAAGGCAAGGCAAGACAAAAGGGCAAAGGAAGTCAAGGCAAAAGGGCAAAGCAAGGCAAGTCAAAAGGGCAAAGCATGACAAGGCAAGGCAAGGAAAAAGGGTATAGCAAGTCAAGGCAAGGTAAGGCAAAAGGGCAAAACAAGGGGAGGCAAGGCAAAAGAGCAAAGCAATGGAAGGCAAGGCAAAGGGAAAAGCAAGGAAAGGAAAGGCAAGGCAAAAGGGTAAAGCAAGGCATGGCAAAAGGGCAAAGCATGACAAGGCAAGGCAAGGCAAAAGGGCAAAGCATGGCAAGGCAAGGCAAAGCAAAAGGGCAAAGCAAGACAAGGTAAGGCAAGGTAAAATGTCAAAGTAAGGCAATGTAAGGCAAACCAAAAGGGCAAAGCAAGGCATGGCAAGGAAAAAGGGCAAAGCAAGGCAAGGCAAAACGGCAAAATAAGACAAGGCAAGGGAATGCAAAAGGGCAAAGCAAGGCAAGTCAAAACGGAAAAGTAAAGCAAGACAAGGGAAGGCAAAAGGGCAGAGCAAAGACATGGAAAGGCAAGGCAAGGCAGAGCAAAAGGGCAAAGCAAGACAAGGTAAGGCAAGGGAAAATGTCAAAGTAAGGCAATGCAATGCAAATCAAAAGGGCAAAGCATGACAAGGCAAGGCAAGGCAAAAGGGCAAAGCATGTCAAGGCAAGGTAAGGCAAAAGGGCAATGCAAGGAAAGGCAAAATGGCAAAGCAAGACAAGGCAAGGAAAAAGGGTATAGCAAGTCAAGGCAAGGTAAGGCAAAAGGGCAATTCAAGGAAAGGCAAAATGGCAAAGCAAGGCAAGGCAAAAGGGCAAAGCATGGCAAGGCAAGGCAATGAAAAAGGGCAACTCAATGCAAGGCCAGGCAAAAGGGCAAAGAAAGGCAAGGCAAGGTAAGTCAAAAGGACAAACCATGGCAAGGCCAGGAAAAAGGCCAAAGCAAGGAAAGGCAAGGCAAAACGGGAAAGCAAGGCAAGGGAAAATGGCAAAGCAAGGCAAGGCAAAGCAAGACAAAAGGGCAAAGCAAGGCACGGAAAAAGAGCAAAGCATGGCAAGGCAAGGCAAGGCAAAAGGTCAAAAGAAAGGCAAGGCAAATCAGGGCAAAAGGAGAAAGGAAGGCAAGGCAAGACAAGGCACAGAGGCAAAGCAAGGCAAGGCAAAAAGGCAAAGCAAGGCAAGGTAAGGCAAAGGGGCAAAGCAAGGCATGGAAAGGCAAGGCAAAAGGGGAAAGCAAAGCAAGGCAAGGCGAAAGGATAAGGAAGACACGTCAAGGCAAGGCAAAGATGAAAGTAAGGCAATTCAAGGAAATTGAAAACGGCAAAACAAGGAAAGGCAAGGCAAAAGGGCAAAGCAAAGCAAGTGAAAAGGGCAAAGCATGACAAGGCAAGGCAAGGCAAAAGGGCAAAGCATGTCAAGGCAAGGTAAGGCAAAAGGGCAATGCAAGGAAAGGCAAAATGGCAAAGCAAGACAAGGCAAAGGGGCAAAGCATAACGAGGCAAAGCAAGGCAAAAGGGCAAAGCAAGGCAAGTCAAAAGGGCAAAGCATGACAAGGCAAGGCAAGGAAAAAGGGTATAGCAAGTCAAGGCAAGGTAAGGCAAAAGGGCAATTCAAGGAAAGGCAAAATGGCAAAGCAAGGCAAGGCAAAAGGGCAAAGAATGGCAAGGCAAGGCAAGGAAAAAGGGCAACTCAATGCAAGGCCAGGAAAACTGCAAAGAAAGGCAAGGCATGGTAAGTCAAAATGACAAACCATGGCAAGGCCAGGAAAAAGGCCAAAGCAAGGAAAGGCAAGGCAAAAGGGGAAAGCAAGGCAAGGGAAAATGGCAAAGCAAGGCAAGGCAAGGCAAGACAAAAGGGCAAAGCAAGGCAAGGAAAAAGAGCAAAGCATGGCAATGCAAGGCAAGGCAAAAGGTCAAAAGAAAGGCAAGGCAAATCAGGGCAAAAGGAGAAAGGAAGGCAAGGCAAGACAAGGCAAAGAGGCAAAGCAAGGCAAGGCAAAAGGGCAAAGCAAGGCAAGGTAAGGCAAAGGGGCAAAGCAAGGCATGGAAAGGCAAGGCAAGGCAAAGCAAAAGGGAAAAGCAAGACAAGTCAGGCAAGGCAAAATGTCAAAGTAAGGCAATGCAATGCAAATCAAAAGGGCAAAGCAAGGCATGGCAAGGAAAAAGGGCAAAGCAAGGCAAGGTAAGGCAAAAGGGCAATGCAAGCAAAGGCAAAATGACAATGCAAGGAAAGGCAAAATGGCAAAGCAAGGCAAGGAAAAAGGGCAAAGCAAGGCAAGGCAAAACGGCAAAGTAAGGCAAGGCAAGGGAATGCAAAAGGGCAAAGCAAGGCAAGTCAAAACGGAAAAGTAAAGCAAGACAAGGGAAGGCAAATGGGCAAAGCATGGCAAGGCAAGGCAAAGCAAAAGGGCAAAGCAAGACAAGGTAAGGCAAGGCAAAATGTGAAAGTAAGGCAATGTAGGAGAAAGGAAGGAGAAAGGAGAAAGGAAGGCAAGGCAAGACAAGGCAAAGAGGCAAAGTATGGCAAGGCAAAAGGGCAAAGCAAGGCAAGGTAAGGCAAAGGGGCAAAGCAAGGCATGGAAAGGCAAGGCAAGGGAAGGCAAAAGGGTAAAGAAAGGCAAGGAAAGGCAAGGCAAAAGGGGAAAGCAAAGCAAGGCACGGCAAAAGGATAAGGAAGACACGTCAAGGCAAGGCAAAGATGAAAGTAAGGCAATGCAAGGCAATTCAAAACGGCAAAACAAGGAAAGGCAAGGCAAAAGGGCAAAGCAAAGCAAGTCAAAAGGGCAAAGCATGACAAGGCAAGGCAAGGCAAAAGGGCAAAGCATGTCAAGGCAAGGTAAGGCAAAAGGGCAATGCAAGGAAAGGCAAAATGGCAAAGCAAGACAAGGCAAGGAAAAAGGGTATAGCAAGTCAAGGCAAGGTAAGGCAAAAGGGCAATTCAAGGAAAGGCAAAATGGCAAAGCAAGGCAAGGCAAAAGGGCAAAGCATGGCAAGGCAAGGCAATGAAAAAGGGCAACTCAATGCAAGGCCAGGCAAAAGGGCAAAGAAAGGCAAGGCAAGGTAAGTCAAAAGGACAAACCATGGCAAGGCCAGGAAAAAGGCCAAAGCAAGGAAAGGCAAGGCAAAGCGGGAAAGCAAGGCAAGGGAAAATGGCAAAGCAAGGCAAGGCAAGGCAAGACAAAAGGGCAAAGCAAGGCAAGGAAAAAGAGCAAAGCATGGCAAGGCAAGGCAAAAGGTCAAAAGAAAGGCAAGGCAAATCAGGGCAAAAGGAGAAAGGAAGGCAAGGCAAGACAAGGCAAAGAGGCAAAGCAAGGCAAGGTAAGGCAAGGCAAAAGGGGAAAGCAAAGCAAGGCAAGGCGAAAGGATAAGGAAGACACGTCAAGGCAATGCAAAGATGAAAGTAAGGCAATGCAAGGAAATTGAAAACGGCAAAACAAGGAAAGGCAAGGCAAAAGGGCAAAGCAAAGCAAGTGAAAAGGGCAAAGCATGACAAGGCAAGGCAAGGCAAAAGGGCAAAGCATGTCAAGGCTAGGTAAGGCAAAAGGGCAATGCAAGGAAAGGCAAAATGGCAAAGCAAGACAAGGCAAAGGGGCAAAGCATAACGAGGCAAAGCAAGGCAAAAGGGCAAAGCAAGGCAAGTCAAAAGGGCAAAGCATGACAAGGCAAGGCAAGGAAAAAGGGTATAGCAAGTCAAGGCAAGGTAAGGCAAAAGGGCAATTCAAGGAAAGGCAAAATGGCAAAGCAAGGTAAGGCAAAAGGGCAAAGAATGGCAAGGCAAGGCAAGGAAAAAGGGCAACTCAATGCAAGGCCAGGAAAACTGCAAAGAAAGGCAAGGCATGGTAAGTCAAAAGGACAAACCATGGCAAGGCCAGGAAAAAGGCCAAAGCAAGGAAAGGCAAGGCAAAAGGGGAAAGCAAGGCAAGGGAAAATGGCAAAGCAAGGCAAGGCAAGGCAAGACAAAAGGGCAAAGCAAGGCAAGGAAAAAGAGCAAAGCATGGCAATGCAAGGCAAGGCAAAAGGTCAAAAGAAAGGCAAGGCAAATCAGGGCAAAAGGAGAAAGGAAGGCAAGGCAAGACAAGGCAAAGAGGCAAGGCAAGGCAAAGCAAAAGGGCAAAGCAAGGCAAGGTAAGGCAAAGGGGCAAAGCAAGGCATGGAAAGGCAAGGCAAGGCAAAGCAAAAGGGAAAAGCAAGACAAGTCAGGCAAGGCAAAATGTCAAAGTAAGGCAATGCAATGCAAATCAAAAGGGCAAAGCAAGGCATGGCAAGGAAAAAGGGCAAAGCAAGGCAAGGTAAGGCAAAAGGGCAATGCAAGCAAAGGCAAAATGACAATGCAAGGAAAGGCAAAATGGCAAAGCAAGGCAAGGAAAAAGGGCAAAGCAAGGCAAGGCAAAACGGCAAAGTAAGGCAAGGCAAGGGAATGCAAAAGGGCAAAGCAAGGCAAGTCAAAACGGAAAAGTAAAGCAAGACAAGGGAAGGCAAATGGGCAAAGCATGGCAAGGCAAGGCAAAGCAAAAGGGCAAAGCAAGACAAGGTAAGGCAAGGCAAAATGTGAAAGTAAGGCAATGTAGGAGAAAGGAAGGAGAAAGGAGAAAGGAAGGCAAGGCAAGACAAGGCAAAGAGGCAAAGTATGGCAAGGCAAAAGGGCAAAGCAAGGCAAGGTAAGGCAAAGGGGCAAAGCAAGGCATGGAAAGGCAAGGCAAGGGAAGGCAAAAGGGTAAAGAAAGGCAAGGAAAGGCAAGGCAAAAGGGGAAAGCAAAGCAAGGCACGGCAAAAGGATAAGGAAGACACGTCAAGGCAAGGCAAAGATGAAAGTAAGGCAATGCAAGGCAATTCAAAACGGCAAAACAAGGAAAGGCAAGGCAAAAGGGCAAAGCAAAGCAAGTCAAAAGGGCAAAGCATGACAAGGCAAGGCAAGGCAAAAGGGCAAAGCATGTCAAGGCAAGGTAAGGCAAAAGGGCAATGCAAGGAAAGGCAAAATGGCAAAGCAAGACAAGGCAAGGAAAAAGGGTATAGCAAGTCAAGGCAAGGTAAGGCAAAAGGGCAATTCAAGGAAAGGCAAAATGGCAAAGCAAGGCAAGGCAAAAGGGCAAAGCATGGCAAGGCAAGGCAATGAAAAAGGGCAACTCAATGCAAGGCCAGGCAAAAGGGCAAAGAAAGGCAAGGCAAGGTAAGTCAAAAGGACAAACCATGGCAAGGCCAGGAAAAAGGCCAAAGCAAGGAAAGGCAAGGCAAAGCGGGAAAGCAAGGCAAGGGAAAATGGCAAAGCAAGGCAAGGCAAGGCAAGACAAAAGGGCAAAGCAAGGCAAGGAAAAAGAGCAAAGCATGGCAAGGCAAGGCAAGGCAAAAGGTCAAAAGAAAGGCAAGGCAAATCAGGGCAAAAGGAGAAAGGAAGGCAAGGCAAGACAAGGCAAAGAGGCAAAGCAAGGCAAGGCAAAAAGGCAAAGCAAGGCAAGGTAAGGCAAAGGGGCAAAGCAAGGCATGGAAAGGCAAGGCAAAAGGGGAAAGCAAAGCAAGGCAAGGCGAAAGGATAAGGAAGACACGTCAAGGCAATGCAAAGATGAAAGTAAGGCAATGCAAGGAAATTGAAAACGGCAAAACAAGGAAAGGCAAGGCAAAAGGGCAAAGCAAAGCAAGTGAAAAGGGCAAAGCATGACAAGGCAAGGCAAGGCAAAAGGGCAAAGCATGTCAAGGCAAGGTAAGGCAAAAGGGCAATGCAAGGCAAGGCAAAACGGCAAAGTAAGGCAAGGCAAGAGAAGGCAAAAGAGCAAAGCAAGGCAAGGCAAAAAGGAAAAGTAAAGCAAGGCAAGGGAAGGCAAAAGGGAAAAGCAAGACATGGAAAGGCAAGGCAAGGCAAAGCAAAAGGGAAAAGCAAGGCAAGGCAAGGTGAGGCAAAAGGGCAATGCAAGGAAAGGCAAAATGGCAAAGCAAGGCAAGGCAAAAGGGCAAAGCAAGTCAAGGCAAGGTAAGGCAAAAGGGAAAAACAAGGGAAGGCAAGGCAAAAGAGCAAAGCAAGGGAAGGCAAGGCAAAAGGGAAAAGGAAGGAAAGGAAAGGCAAGGCAAAAGGGAAAGCAAGGCATGGCAAAAGGGCAAAGCATGGCAAGGAAAGGCAAGGCAAAAGGGCAAAGCATGTCAAGGCAAGGCAAAGCCAGACAAGGTAAGGCACGGAAAAATGTTAAAGTAAGGCAAGGCAAGGGAATGCAAAAGGGCAAAGCAAGGCAAGTCAAAACGGAAAAGTAAAGCAAGACAAGGGAAGGCAAAAGGGCAAAGCAAGACATGGAAAGGCAAGGCAAGGCAAAGCAAAAGGGAAAAGCAAGACAAGTCAGGCAAGGCAAAATGTCAAAGTAAGGCAATGCAATGCAAATCAAAAGGGCAAAGCAAGGCATGGCAAGGAAAAAGGGCAAAGCAAGGCAAGGTAAGGCAAAAGGGCAATGCAAGCAAAGGCAAAATGGCAATGCAAGGAAAGGCAAAATGGCAAAGCAAGGCAAGGAAAAAGGGCAAAGCAAGGCAAGGCAAAACGGCAAAGTAAGGCAAGGCAAGGGAATGCAAAAGGGCAAAGCAAGGCAAGTCAAAACGGAAAAGTAAAGCAAGACAAGGGAAGGCAAATGGGCAAAGCATGGCAAGGCAAGGCAAAGCAAAAGGGCAAAGCAAGACAAGGTAAGGCAAGGCAAAATGTGAAAGTAAGGCAATGTAGGAGAAAGGAAGGAGAAAGGAGAAAGGAAGGCAAGGGAAGGCAAGGCAAAGAGGCAAAGTATGGCAAGGCAAAAGGGCAAAGCAAGGCAAGGTAAGGCAAAGGGGCAAAGCAAGGCATGGAAAGGCAAGGCAAGGGAAGGCAAAAGGGCAAAGCATGTCAAGGCAAGGTAAGGCAAAAGGGCAATGCAAGGAAAGGCAAAATGGCAAAGCAAGACAAGGCAAGGAAAAAGGGTATAGCAAGTCAAGGCAAGGTAAGGCAAAAGGGCAATTCAAGGAAAGGCAAAATGGCAAAGCAAGGCAAGGCAAAAGGGCAAAGCATGGCAAGGCAAGGCAATGAAAAAGGGCAACTCAATGCAAGGCCAGGCAAAAGGGCAAAGAAAGGCAAGGCAAGGTAAGTCAAAAGGAAAAACCATGGCAAGGCCAGGAAAAAGGCCAAAGCAAGGAAAGGCAAGGCAAAAGGGGAAAGCAAGGCAAGGGAAAATGGCAAAGCAAGGCAAGGCAAGGCAAGACAAAAGGGCAAAGCAAGGCAAGGAAAAAGAGCAAAGCATGGCAAGGCAAGGCAAAGCAAAAGGGCAAAGAAAGACAAGGTAAGGCAAGGTAAAATGTCAAAGTAAGGCAATGTAAGGCAAATCAAAATGGCAAAGCAAGGCATGGCAAGGAAAAAGGGCAAAGCAAGGCAAGGCAAAACGGCAAAATAAGGCAAGGCAAGGGAATGCAAAAGGGCAAAGCAAGGCAAGTCAAAACGGAAAAGTAAAGCAAGACAAGGGAAGGCAAAAGGGCAAAGCAAAGACATGGAAAGGCAAGGCAAGGCAAAGCAAAAGGACAAAGCAAGACAAGGTAAGGCAAGGCAAAAGGGGAAAGCAAAGCAAGGCAAGGCAAAAGGATAAGCAAGACACGTCAAGGCAAGGTAAAGATGAAAGTAAGGCAATGCAAGGCAAATCAAAACGGCAAAACAAGGCAAGGCAAGGCAAAAGGGCAAAGCAAGTCAAGGCAAAACGGCAAAGTAAGGCAAGGCAAGAGAAGGCAAAAGAGCAAAGCAAGGCAAGGCAAAAAGGAAAAGTAAAGCAAGGCAAGGGAAGGCAAAAGGGAAAAGCAAGACATGGAAAGGCAAGGCAAGGCAAAGCAAAAGGGAAAAGCAAGGCAAGGCAAGGTGAGGCAAAAGGGCAATGCAAGGAAAGGCAAAATGGCAAAGCAAGGCAAGGCAAAAGGGCAAAGCAAGTCAAGGCAAGGTAAGGCAAAAGAGCAAAACAAGGGAAGGCAAGGCAAAAGAGCAAAGCAAGGGAAGGCAAGGCAAAAGGGAAAAGCAAGGAAAGGTAAGGCAAGGCAAAAGGGCAAAGCAAGGCATGGCAAAAGGGCAAAGCATGGCAAGGAAAGGCAAGGCAAAAGGGCAAAGCATGGCAAGGCAAGGCAAAGCAAAAGGGCAAAGCCAGACAAGGTAAGGCAAGGCAAGGCAAAGCAAAAGGGAAAAGCAAGACAAGGTTAGGCAAGGCAAAATTTCAAAGTAAGGCAATGTAATGCAAATCAAAAGGGCAAAGCAAGGCATGGCAAGGAAAAAGGGCAAAGCAAGGCATGGAAAGGCAAGGCAAGGGAAAAGGGCTAAGCAAGGCAAGGTAAGGCAAAAGGGCAATGCAAGGAAAGGCAAAATGGCAAAGCAAGGCAAGGCAAAAGGGAAAAGCATGGCAAGACAAGGCAAGGAAAAAGGGCAAGGCAAGGAAAGGGAAAACTGCAAAGCAAGGCTAGGCAATGTAAGGCAAAAGGGCAAAGCAAGGCAAAGCTAGACAAAAGGGCAAAGGAAGGCAAGGCAAGGCAAAAGGGGAAAGCAAGGTCAGACAAGGGAAGGCAAAATGGCAAAGAAAGGGAAGGCAAGGCAAAAGAGCAAAGCAAGGGAAGGCAAGGCAAAAGGGAAAATCAAGTCAAGGCAAGGTAAGAGAAAAGTTCAAAGCAAGGGAAGGAAAAAGAGCAAAGCATGTCACGGCAAGGCAAAAGGTCAGAAGAAAGGCAAGGCAAAAGGGGAAAGCAAGGTAAGACAAGGGAAGGCAAAATGGCAAATCAAGGCAAAGCAAGGCAAAAGTACAAAGCAAGGTAAGGCAAGGAAAGACAAAAGGGCAATGCAAGGCAAGGCCGGGAAAAAGGGCAAATCAAGGCAAGGCAAATGAAGGCAAAAGGGCAAACCAAAGCAAGGCCAGACAAGGCAAAAGGGCAAAGCATGGCAAGGCAAGGCAAACGAGAAAAGCAATGCAAGGGAAGGCAAAATGGCAAAGCAAGGCAAGTCAAAACGGAAAAGTAAAGCAAGACAAGGGAAGGCAAAAGGGCAAAGCAAGACATGGAAAGGCAAGGCAAGGCAAAGCAAAAGGGAAAAGCAAGACAAGTCAGGCAAGGCAAAATGTCAAAGTAAGGCAATGCAATGCAAATCAAAAGGGCAAAGCAAGGCATGGCAAGGAAAAAGGGCAAAGCAAGGCAAGGTAAGGCAAAAGGGCAATGCAAGCAAAGGCAAAATGGCAATGCAAGGAAAGGCAAAATGGCAAAGCAAGGCAAGGAAAAAGGGCAAAGCAAGGCAAGGCAAAACGGCAAAGTAAGGCAAGGCAAGGGAATGCAAAAGGGCAAAGCAAGGCAAGTCAAAACGGAAAAGTAAAGCAAGACAAGGGAAGGCAAATGGGCAAAGCATGGCAAGGCAAGGCAAAGCAAAAGGGCAAAGCAAGACAAGGTAAGGCAAGGCAAAATGTGAAAGTAAGGCAATGTAGGAGAAAGGAAGGAGAAAGGAGAAAGGAAGGCAAGGCAAGACAAGGCAAAGAGGCAAAGTATGGCAAGGCAAAAGGGCAAAGCAAGGCAAGGTAAGGCAAAGGGGCAAAGCAAGGCATGGAAAGGCAAGGCAAGGGAAGGCAAAAGGGTAAAGAAAGGCAAGGAAAGGCAAGGCAAAAGTGGAAAGCAAAGCAAGGCACGGCAAAAGGATAAGGAAGACACGTCAAGGCAAGGCAAAGATGAAAGTAAGGCAATGCAAGGCAATTCAAAACGGCAAAACAAGGAAAGGCAAGGCAAAAGGGCAAAGCAAAGCAAGTCAAAAGGGCAAAGCATGACAAGGCAAGGCAAGGCAAAAGGGCAAAGCATGTCAAGGCAAGGTAAGGCAAAAGGGCAATGCAAGGAAAGGCAAAATGGCAAAGCAAGACAAGGCAAGGAAAAAGGGTATAGCAAGTCAAGGCAAGGTAAGGCAAAAGGGCAATTCAAGGAAAGGCAAAATGGCAAAGCAAGGCAAGGCAAAAGGGCAAAGCATGGCAAGGCAAGGCAATGAAGAAGGGCAACTCAATGCAAGGCCAGGCAAAAGGGCAAAGCATGGCAAGGCAAGGTAAGTCAAAAGGATAAACCATGGCAAGGCCAGGAAAAAGGCCAAAGCAAGGAAAGGCAAGGCAAAACGTGAAAGCAAGGCAAGGGAAAATGGCAAAGCAAGGCAAGGCAAGGCAAGACAAAAGGGCAAAGCAAGGCAAGGAAAAAGAGCAAAGCATGGCAAGGCAAGGCAAGGCAAAAGGTCAAAAGAAAGGCAAGGCAAATCAGGGCAAAAGGAGAAAGGAAGGCAAGGCAAGACAAGGCAAAGAGGCAAAGCAAGGCAAGGCAAAAAGGCAAAGCAAGGCAAGGTAAGGCAAAGGGGCAAAGCAAGGCATGGAAAGGCAAGGCAAAAGGGGAAAGCAAAGCAAGGCAAGGCGAAAGGATAAGGAAGACACGTCAAGGCAAGGCAAAGATGAAAGTAAGGCAATTCAAGGAAATTGAAAACGGCAAAACAAGGAAAGGCAAGGCAAAAGGGCAAAGCAAAGCAAGTCAAAAGGGCAAAGCATGACAAGGCAAGGCAAGGCAAAAGGGCAAAGCATGTCAAGGCAAGGTAAGGCAAAAGGGCAATGCAAGGCAAGGCAAAACGGCAAAGTAAGGCAAGGCAAGAGAAGGCAAAAGAGCAAAGCAAGGCAAGGCAAAAAGGAAAAGTAAAGCAAGGCAAGGGAAGGCAAAAGGGCAAAGCAAGACATGGAAAGGCAAGGCAAGGCAAAGCAAAAGGGAAAAGCAAGGCAAGGCAAGGTGAGGCAAAAGGGCAATGCAAGGAAAGGCAAAATGGCAAAGCAAGGCAAGGCAAAAGGGCAAAGCAAGTCAAGGCAAGGTAAGGCAAAAGGGAAAAACAAGGGAAGGCAAGGCAAAAGAGCAAAGCAAGGGAAGGCAAGGCAAAAGGGAAAAGGAAGGAAAGGAAAGGCAAGGCAAAAGGGAAAGCAAGGCATGGCAAAAGGGCAAAGCATGGCAAGGAAAGGCAAGGCAAAAGGGCAAAGCATGTCAAGGCAAGGCAAAGCCAGACAAGGTAAGGCACGGAAAAATGTTAAAGTAAGGCAAGGCAAGGGAATGCAAAAGGGCAAAGCAAGGCAAGTCAAAACGGAAAAGTAAAGCAAGACAAGGGAAGGCAAAAGGGCAAAGCAAGACATGGAAAGGCAAGGCAAGGCAAAGCAAAAGGGAAAAGCAAGACAAGTCAGGCAAGGCAAAATGTCAAAGTAAGGCAATGCAATGCAAATCAAAAGGGCAAAGCAAGGCATGGCAAGGAAAAAGGGCAAAGCAAGGCAAGGTAAGGCAAAAGGGCAATGCAAGCAAAGGCAAAATGGCAATGCAAGGAAAGGCAAAATGGCAAAGCAAGGCAAGGAAAAAGGGCAAAGCAAGGCAAGGCAAAACGGCAAAGTAAGGCAAGGCAAGGGAATGCAAAAGGGCAAAGCAAGGCAAGTCAAAACGGAAAAGTAAAGCAAGACAAGGGAAGGCAAATGGGCAAAGCATGGCAAGGCAAGGCAAAGCAAAAGGGCAAAGCGAGACAAGGTAAGGCAAGGCAAAATGTGAAAGTAAGGCAATGTAGGAGAAAGGAAGGAGAAAGGAGAAAGGAAGGCAAGGCAAGGCAAGGCAAAGAGGCAAAGTATGGCAAGGCAAAAGGGCAAACCAAGGCAAGGTAAGGCAAAGGGGCAAAGCAAGGCATGGAAAGGCAAGGCAAGGGAAGGCAAAAGGGCAAAGCATGTCAAGGCAAGGTAAGGCAAAAGGGCAATGCAAGGAAAGGCAAAATGGCAAAGCAAGACAAGGCAAGGAAAAAGGGTATAGCAAGTCAAGGCAAGGTAAGGCAAAAGGGCAATTCAAGGAAAGGCAAAATGTCAAAGCAAGGCAAGGCAAAAGGGCAAAGCATGGCAAGGCAAGGCAATGAAAAAGGGCAACTCAATGCAAGGCCAGGAAAAAAGGGCAAAGAAAGGCTAGGCAAGGTAAGTCAAAAGGACAAACCATGGCAAGGCCAGGAAAAAGGCCAAAGCAAGGAAAGGCAAGGCAAAAGGGGAAAGCAAGGCAAGGGAAAATGGCAAAGCAAGGCAAGGCAAGGCAAGACAAAAGGGCAAAGCAAGGCAAGGAAAAAGAGCAAAGCATGGCAAGGCAAGGCAAAGCAAAAGGGCAAAGAAAGACAAGGTAAGGCAAGGTAAAATGTCAAAGTAAGGCAATGTAAGGCAAATCAAAATGGCAAAGCAAGGCATGGCAAGGAAAAAGGGCAAAGCAAGGCAAGGCAAAACGGCAAAATAAGGCAAGGCAAGGGAATGCAAAAGGGCAAAGCAAGGCAAGTCAAAACGGAAAAGTAAAGCAAGACAAGGGAAGGCAAAAGGGCAAAGCAAAGACATGGAAAGGCAAGGCAAGGCAAAGCAAAAGGACAAAGCAAGACAAGGTAAGGCAAGGCAAAATGTCAAAGTAAGGCAATGCAATGCAAATCAAAAGGGCAAAGCAAGGCATGGCAAGGAAAAAGGGCAAAGCAAGGCATGGAAAGGCAAGGCAAGGCAAGGGAAAAGGGCAAAGCAAGGCAAGGAAAGGCAAGGCAAAAGGGGAAAGCAAAGCAAGGCAAGGCAAAAGGATAAGCAAGACACGTCAAGGCAAGGTAAAGATGAAAGTAAGGCAATGCAAGGCAAATCAAAACGGCAAAACAAGGCAAGGCAAGGCAAAAGGGCAAAGCAAGTCAAGGCAAAACGGCAAAGTAAGGCAAGGCAAGAGAAGGCAAAAGAGCAAAGCAAGGCAAGGCAAAAAGGAAAAGTAAAGCAAGGCAAGGGAAGGCAAAAGGGAAAAGCAAGACATGGAAAGGCAAGGCAAGGCAAAGCAAAAGGGAAAAGCAAGGCAAGGCAAGGTGAGGCAAAAGGGCAATGCAAGGAAAGGCAAAATGGCAAAGCAAGGCAAGGCAAAAGGGCAAAGCAAGTCAAGGCAAGGTAAGGCAAAAGAGCAAAACAAGGGAAGGCAAGGCAAAAGAGCAAAGCAAGGGAAGGCAAGGCAAAAGGGAAAAGCAAGGAAAGGTAAGGCAAGGCAAAAGGGCAAAGCAAGGCATGGCAAAAGGGCAAAGCATGGCAAGGAAAGGCAAGGCAAAAGGGCAAAGCATGGCAAGGCAAGGCAAAGCAAAAGGGCAAAGCCAGACAAGGTAAGGCAAGGCAAGGCAAAGCAAAAGGGAAAAGCAAGACAAGGTTAGGCAAGGCAAAATTTCAAAGTAAGGCAATGTAATGCAAATCAAAAGGGCAAAGCAAGGCATGGCAAGGAAAAAGGGCAAAGCAAGGCATGGAAAGGCAAGGCAAGGGAAAAGGGCTAAGCAAGGCAAGGTAAGGCAAAAGGGCAATGCAAGGAAAGGCAAAATGGCAAAGCAAGGCAAGGCAAAAGGGAAAAGCATGGCAAGACAAGGCAAGGAAAAAGGGCAAGGCAAGGAAAGGGAAAACTGCAAAGCAAGGCTAGGCAATGTAAGGCAAAAGGGCAAAGCAAGGCAAAGCTAGACAAAAGGGCAAAGGAAGGCAAGGCAAGGCAAAAGGGGAAAGCAAGGTCAGACAAGGGAAGGCAAAATGGCAAAGAAAGGGAAGGCAAGGCAAAAGAGCAAAGCAAGGGAAGGCAAGGCAAAAGGGAAAATCAAGTCAAGGCAAGGTAAGAGAAAAGTTCAAAGCAAGGGAAGGAAAAAGAGCAAAGCATGTCACGGCAAGGCAAAAGGTCAGAAGAAAGGCAAGGCAAAAGGGGAAAGCAAGGTAAGACAAGGGAAGGCAAAATGGCAAATCAAGGCAAAGCAAGGCAAAAGTACAAAGCAAGGTAAGGCAAGGAAAGACAAAAGGGCAATGCAAGGCAAGGCCGGGAAAAAGGGCAAATCAAGGCAAGGCAAATGAAGGCAAAAGGGCAAACCAAAGCAAGGCCAGACAAGGCAAAAGGGCAAAGCATGGCAAGGCAAGGCAAACGAGAAAAGCAATGCAAGGGAAGGCAAAATGGCAAAGCAAGGCAAGTCAAAACGGAAAAGTAAAGCAAGACAAGGGAAGGCAAAAGGGCAAAGCAAGACATGGAAAGGCAAGGCAAGGCAAAGCAAAAGGGAAAAGCAAGACAAGTCAGGCAAGGCAAAATGTCAAAGTAAGGCAATGCAATGCAAATCAAAAGGGCAAAGCAAGGCATGGCAAGGAAAAAGGGCAAAGCAAGGCAAGGTAAGGCAAAAGGGCAATGCAAGCAAAGGCAAAATGGCAATGCAAGGAAAGGCAAAATGGCAAAGCAAGGCAAGGAAAAAGGGCAAAGCAAGGCAAGGCAAAACGGCAAAGTAAGGCAAGGCAAGGGAATGCAAAAGGGCAAAGCAAGGCAAGTCAAAACGGAAAAGTAAAGCAAGACAAGGGAAGGCAAATGGGCAAAGCATGGCAAGGCAAGGCAAAGCAAAAGGGCAAAGCAAGACAAGGTAAGGCAAGGCAAAATGTGAAAGTAAGGCAATGTAGGAGAAAGGAAGGAGAAAGGAGAAAGGAAGGCAAGGCAAGACAAGGCAAAGAGGCAAAGTATGGCAAGGCAAAAGGGCAAAGCAAGGCAAGGTAAGGCAAAGGGGCAAAGCAAGGCATGGAAAGGCAAGGCAAGGGAAGGCAAAAGGGTAAAGAAAGGCAAGGAAAGGCAAGGCAAAAGTGGAAAGCAAAGCAAGGCAAGGCAAAAGGATAAGGAAGACACGTCAAGGCAAGGCAAAGATGAAAGTAAGGCAATGCAAGGCAATTCAAAACGGCAAAACAAGGAAAGGCAAGGCAAAAGGGCAAAGCAAAGCAAGTCAAAAGGGCAAAGCATGACAAGGCAAGGCAAGGCAAAAGGGCAAAGCATGTCAAGGCAAGGTAAGGCAAAAGGGCAATGCAAGGAAAGGCAAAATGGCAAAGCAAGACAAGGCAAGGAAAAAGGGTATAGCAAGTCAAGGCAAGGTAAGGCAAAAGGGCAATTCAAGGAAAGGCAAAATGGCAAAGCAAGGCAAGGCAAAAGGGCAAAGCATGGCAAGGCAAGGCAATGAAAAAGGGCAACTCAATGCAAGGCCAGGCAAAAGGGCAAAGCATGGCAAGGCAAGGTAAGTCAAAAGGACAAACCATGGCAAGGCCAGGAAAAAGGCCAAAGCAAGGAAAGGCAAGGCAAAACGGGAAAGCAAGGCAAGGGAAAATGGCAAAGCAAGGCAAGGCAAGGCAAGACAAAAGGGCAAAGCAAGGCAAGGAAAAAGAGCAAAGCATGGCAAGGCAAGGCAAGGCAAAAGGTCAAAAGAAAGGCAAGGCAAATCAGGGCAAAAGGAGAAAGGAAGGCAAGGCAAGACAAGGCAAAGAGGCAAAGCAAGGCAAGGCAAAAAGGCAAAGCAAGGCAAGGTAAGGCAAAGGGGCAAAGCAAGGCATGGAAAGGCAAGGCAAAAGGGGAAAGCAAAGCAAGGCAAGGCGAAAGGATAAGGAAGACACGTCAAGGCAAGGCAAAGATGAAAGTAAGGCAATTCAAGGAAATTGAAAACGGCAAAACAAGGAAAGGCAAGGCAAAAGGGCAAAGCAAAGCAAGTCAAAAGGGCAAAGCATGACAAGGCAAGGCAAGGCAAAAGGGCAAAGCATGTCAAGGCAAGGTAAGGCAAAAGGGCAATGCAAGGCAAGGCAAAACGGCAAAGTAAGGCAAGGCAAGAGAAGGCAAAAGAGCAAAGCAAGGCAAGGCAAAAAGGAAAAGTAAAGCAAGGCAAGGGAAGGCAAAAGGGCAAAGCAAGACATGGAAAGGCAAGGCAAGGCAAAGCAAAAGGGAAAAGCAAGGCAAGGCAAGGTGAGGCAAAAGGGCAATGCAAGGAAAGGCAAAATGGCAAAGCAAGGCAAGGCAAAAGGGCAAAGCAAGTCAAGGCAAGGTAAGGCAAAAGGGAAAAACAAGGGAAGGCAAGGCAAAAGAGCAAAGCAAGGGAAGGCAAGGCAAAAGGGAAAAGGAAGGAAAGGAAAGGCAAGGCAAAAGGGAAAGCAAGGCATGGCAAAAGGGCAAAGCATGGCAAGGAAAGGCAAGGCAAAAGGGCAAAGCATGTCAAGGCAAGGCAAAGCCAGACAAGGTAAGGCACGGAAAAATGTTAAAGTAAGGCAAGGCAAGGGAATGCAAAAGGGCAAAGCAAGGCAAGTCAAAACGGAAAAGTAAAGCAAGACAAGGGAAGGCAAAAGGGCAAAGCAAGACATGGAAAGGCAAGGCAAGGCAAAGCAAAAGGGAAAAGCAAGACAAGTCAGGCAAGGCAAAATGTCAAAGTAAGGCAATGCAATGCAAATCAAAAGGGCAAAGCAAGGCATGGCAAGGAAAAAGGGCAAAGCAAGGCAAGGTAAGGCAAAAGGGCAATGCAAGCAAAGGCAAAATGGCAATGCAAGGAAAGGCAAAATGGCAAAGCAAGGCAAGGAAAAAGGGCAAAGCAAGGCAAGGCAAAACGGCAAAGTAGGGCAAGGCAAGGGAATGCAAAAGGGCAAAGCAAGGCAAGTCAAAACGGAAAAGTAAAGCAAGACAAGGGAAGGCAAATGGGCAAAGCATGGCAAGGCAAATGAAGGCAAAAGGGCAAACCAAAGCAAGGCCAGACAAGGCAAAAGGGCAAAGCATGGCAAGGCAAGGCAAACGAGAAAAGCAATGCAAGGGAAGGCAAAATGGCAAAGCAAGGCAAGTCAAAACGGAAAAGTAAAGCAAGACAAGGGAAGGCAAAAGGGCAAAGCAAGACATGGAAAGGCAAGGCAAGGCAAAGCAAAAGGGAAAAGCAAGACAAGTCAGGCAAGGCAAAATGTCAAAGTAAGGCAATGCAATGCAAATCAAAAGGGCAAAGCAAGGCATGGCAAGGAAAAAGGGCAAAGCAAGGCAAGGTAAGGCAAAAGGGCAATGCAAGCAAAGGCAAAATGGCAATGCAAGGAAAGGCAAAATGGCAAAGCAAGGCAAGGAAAAAGGGCAAAGCAAGGCAAGGCAAAACGGCAAAGTAAGGCAAGGCAAGGGAATGCAAAAGGGCAAAGCAAGGCAAGTCAAAACGGAAAAGTAAAGCAAGACAAGGGAAGGCAAATGGGCAAAGCATGGCAAGGCAAGGCAAAGCAAAAGGGCAAAGCAAGACAAGGTAAGGCAAGGCAAAATGTGAAAGTAAGGCAATGTAGGAGAAAGGAAGGAGAAAGGAGAAAGGAAGGCAAGGCAAGACAAGGCAAAGAGGCAAAGTATGGCAAGGCAAAAGGGCAAAGCAAGGCAAGGTAAGGCAAAGGGGCAAAGCAAGGCATGGAAAGGCAAGGCAAGGGAAGGCAAAAGGGTAAAGAAAGGCAAGGAAAGGCAAGGCAAAAGTGGAAAGCAAAGCAAGGCAAGGCAAAAGGATAAGGAAGACACGTCAAGGCAAGGCAAAGATGAAAGTAAGGCAATGCAAGGCAATTCAAAACGGCAAAACAAGGAAAGGCAAGGCAAAAGGGCAAAGCAAAGCAAGTCAAAAGGGCAAAGCATGACAAGGCAAGGCAAGGCAAAAGGGCAAAGCATGTCAAGGCAAGGTAAGGCAAAAGGGCAATGCAAGGAAAGGCAAAATGGCAAAGCAAGACAAGGCAAGGAAAAAGGGTATAGCAAGTCAAGGCAAGGTAAGGCAAAAGGGCAATTCAAGGAAAGGCAAAATGGCAAAGCAAGGCAAGGCAAAAGGGCAAAGCATGGCAAGGCAAGGCAATGAAAAAGGGCAACTCAATGCAAGGCCAGGCAAAAGGGCAAAGCATGGCAAGGCAAGGTAAGTCAAAAGGACAAACCATGGCAAGGCCAGGAAAAAGGCCAAAGCAAGGAAAGGCAAGGCAAAACGGGAAAGCAAGGCAAGGGAAAATGGCAAAGCAAGGCAAGGCAAGGCAAGACAAAAGGGCAAAGCAAGGCAAGGAAAAAGAGCAAAGCATGGCAAGGCAAGGCAAGGCAAAAGGTCAAAAGAAAGGCAAGGCAAATCAGGGCAAAAGGAGAAAGGAAGGCAAGGCAAGACAAGGCAAAGAGGCAAAGCAAGGCAAGGCAAAAAGGCAAAGCAAGGCAAGGTAAGGCAAAGGGGCAAAGCAAGGCATGGAAAGGCAAGGCAAAAGGGGAAAGCAAAGCAAGGCAAGGCGAAAGGATAAGGAAGACACGTCAAGGCAAGGCAAAGATGAAAGTAAGGCAATTCAAGGAAATTGAAAACGGCAAAACAAGGAAAGGCAAGGCAAAAGGGCAAAGCAAAGCAAGTCAAAAGGGCAAAGCATGACAAGGCAAGGCAAGGCAAAAGGGCAAAGCATGTCAAGGCAAGGTAAGGCAAAAGGGCAATGCAAGGCAAGGCAAAACGGCAAAGTAAGGCAAGGCAAGAGAAGGCAAAAGAGCAAAGCAAGGCAAGGCAAAAAGGAAAAGTAAAGCAAGGCAAGGGAAGGCAAAAGGGCAAAGCAAGACATGGAAAGGCAAGGCAAGGCAAAGCAAAAGGGAAAAGCAAGGCAAGGCAAGGTGAGGCAAAAGGGCAATGCAAGGAAAGGCAAAATGGCAAAGCAAGGCAAGGCAAAAGGGCAAAGCAAGTCAAGGCAAGGTAAGGCAAAAGGGAAAAACAAGGGAAGGCAAGGCAAAAGAGCAAAGCAAGGGAAGGCAAGGCAAAAGGGAAAAGGAAGGAAAGGAAAGGCAAGGCAAAAGGGAAAGCAAGGCATGGCAAAAGGGCAAAGCATGGCAAGGAAAGGCAAGGCAAAAGGGCAAAGCATGTCAAGGCAAGGCAAAGCCAGACAAGGTAAGGCACGGAAAAATGTTAAAGTAAGGCAAGGCAAGGGAATGCAAAAGGGCAAAGCAAGGCAAGTCAAAACGGAAAAGTAAAGCAAGACAAGGGAAGGCAAAAGGGCAAAGCAAGACATGGAAAGGCAAGGCAAGGCAAAGCAAAAGGGAAAAGCAAGACAAGTCAGGCAAGGCAAAATGTCAAAGTAAGGCAATGCAATGCAAATCAAAAGGGCAAAGCAAGGCATGGCAAGGAAAAAGGGCAAAGCAAGGCAAGGTAAGGCAAAAGGGCAATGCAAGCAAAGGCAAAATGGCAATGCAAGGAAAGGCAAAATGGCAAAGCAAGGCAAGGAAAAAGGGCAAAGCAAGGCAAGGCAAAACGGCAAAGTAAGGCAAAGCAAGGGAATGCAAAAGGGCAAAGCAAGGCAAGTCAAAACGGAAAAGTAAAGCAAGACAAGGGAAGGCAAATGGGCAAAGCATGGCAAGGCAAGGCAAAGCAAAAGGGCAAAGCAAGACAAGGTAAGGCAAGGCAAAATGTGAAAGTAAGGCAATGTAGGAGAAAGGAAGGAGAAAGGAGAAAGGAAGGCAAGGCAAGACAAGGCAAAGAGGCAAAGTATGGCAAGGCAAAAGGGCAAAGCAAGGCAAGGTAAGGCAAAGGGGCAAAGTAAGGCATGGAAAGGCAAGGCAAGGGAAGGCAAAAGGGTAAAGAAAGGCAAGGAAAGGCAAGGCAAAAGGGGAAAGCAAAGCAAGGCAAGGCAAAAGGATAAGGAAGACACGTCAAGGCAAGGCAAAGATGAAAGTAAGGCAATGCAAGGCAATTCAAAACGGCAAAACAAGGAAAGTCAAGGCAAAAGGGCAAAGCAAAGCAAGTCAAAAGGGCAAAGCATGACAAGGCAAGGCAAGGCAAAAGGGCAAAGCATGTCAAGGCAAGGTAAGGCAAAAGGGCAATGCAAGGAAAGGCAAAATGGCAAAGCAAGACAAGGCAAGGAAAAAGGGTATAGCAAGTCAAGGCAAGGTAAGGCAAAAGGGCAATTCAAGGAAAGGCAAAATGGCAAAGCAAGGCAAGGCAAAAGGGCAAAGCATGGCAAGGCAAGGCAATGAAAAAGGGCAACTCAATGAAAGGCCAGGCAAAAGGGCAAAGAAAGGCAAGGCAAGGTAAGTCAAAAGGACAAACCATGGCAAGGCCAGGAAAAAGGCCAAAGCAAGGAAAGGCAAGGCAAAAGCGGAAAGCAAGGCAAGGGAAAATGGCAAAGCAAGGCAAGGCAAGGAAGACAAAAGGGCAAAGCAAGGCAAGGAAAAAGAGCAAAGCATGGCAAGGCAAGGCAAGGCAAAAGGTCAAAAGAAAGGCAAGGCAAATCAGGGCAAAAGGAGAAAGGAAGGCAAGGCAAGACAAGGCAAAGAGGCAAAGCAAGGCAAGGCAAAAAGGCAAAGCAAGGCAAGGTAAGGCAAAGGGGCAAAGCAAGGCATGGAAAGGCAAGGCAAAAGGGGAAAGCAAAGCAAGGCAAGGCGAAAGGATAAGGAAGACACGTCAAGGCAAGGCAAAGATGAAAGTAAGGCAATGCAAGGAAATTGAAAACAGCAAAACAAGGAAAGGCAAGGCAAAAGGGCAAAGCAAAGCAAGTGAAAAGGGCAAAGCATGACAAGGCAAGGTAAGGCAAAAGGGCAATGCAAGGAAAGGCAAAATGGCAAAGCAAGACAAGGGAAAGGGGCAAAGCATAACGAGGCAAAGCAAGGCAAAAGGGCAAAGCAAGGCAAGTCAAAAGGGCAAAGCATGACAAGGCAAGGCAAGGAAAAAGGGTATAGCAGAGTCAAGGCAAGGTAAGGCAAAAGGGCAATTCAAGGAAAGGCAAAATGGCAAAGCAAGGCAAGGCAAAAGGGCAAAGAATGTCAAGGCAAGGCAAGGAAAAAGGGCAACTCAATGCATGGCCAGGAAAACTGCAAAGAAAGGCAAGGCATGGTAAGTCAAAATGAGAAACCATGGCAAGGCCAGGAAAAAGGCCAAAGCAAGGAAAGGCAAGGCAAAACGGGAAAGCAAGGCAAGGGAAAATGGCAAAGCAAGGCAAGGCAAGACAAAAGGGCAAAGCAAGGCAAGGAAAAAGAGCAAAGCATGGCAATGCAAGGCAAGGCAAAAGGTCAAAAGAAAGGCAAGGCAAATCAGGGCAAAAGGAGAAAGGAAGGCAAGGCAAGACAAGGCAAAGAGGCAAAGCAAGGCAAGGCAAAAGGGCAAAGCAAGGCAAGGTAAGGCAAAGGGGCAAAGCAAGGCATGGAAAGGCAAGGCAAGGGAAGGCAAAAGGGTAAAGCAAGGCAAGGAAAGGCAAGTCAAAAGGGGAAAGCAAAGCAAGGCAAGGCAAAAGGATAAGGAAGACACGTCAAGGCAAGGCAAAGATGAAAGTAAGGCAATGCAAGGCAATTCAAAACGGCAAAACAAGGAAAGGCAAGGCAAAAGGGCAAAGCAAAGCAAGTCAAAAGGGCAAAGCATGACAAGGCAAGGTAAGGCAAAAGGGCAATGAAAGGAAAGGCAAAATGGCAAGGCAAGACAAGGCAAAAGGGTAAAGCATAACAAGGCAAAGCAAGGCAAAAGGGCAAAGCAAGGCAAGTCAAAAGGGCAAAGCATGAAAAGGCAAGGCAAGGAAAAAGGGTATAGCAAGTCAAGGCAAGGTAAGGCAAAAGGGCAATTAAAGGAAAGACAAAATGACAAAGCAAGGCAAGGCAAAAGGGCAAAGCATGGCAAGGCAAGGAAAAAGGGCAACTCAATGCAAGGCCAGGCAAAAGGGCAAAGAAAGGCAAGGCAAGGTAAGTCAAAAGGACAAACCATGGCAAGGCCAGGAAAAAGACCAAAGCAAGGAAAGGCAAGGCAAAAGGCAAAAAGCAAGGAAAAGCAAAATGGCAAAGCAAGACAAGGCAAAAGGGAAAGCATAACAAGGCAAAGCAAGGCAGAAGGGCAAAGCAAGGCAAGGCAAAAGGGCAAAGCAAGGAAAGTCAAAAGGGCAAAGCATGACAAGGCAAGGCAAGGAAAAAGGGTATAGCAAGTCAAGGCAAGGTAAGGCAAAAGGGCAATTCAAGGAAAGGCAAAATGGCAAAGCAAGGCAAGGCAAAAGGACAAAGCAAAGCAAGTCAAAAGGGCAAAGCATGACAAGGCAAGGCAAGGGAAAAGGGTATAGCAAGTCAAGGCAAGGTAAGGCAAAAGGGCAATTCAAGGAAAGGCAAAATGGCAAAGCAAGGCAAGGCAAAAGGGCAAAGGAAAGCAAGTCAAAATGGCAAAGTATGACAAGGCAAGGCAAGGAAAAAGGGTATAGCAAGTCAAGGCAAAGTAAGGCAAAAGGGCAATTCAAGGAAAGGCAAAATGGCAAAGCAAGGCAAGGCAAAAGGGCAAAGCATAACAAGGCAAAGCAAGGCAAAAGGGCAAAGCAAGGCAAGGCAAAAGGGCAAAGCAAGGCAAGTCAAAAGGGCAAAGCATGACAAGGCAAGGCAAGGAAAAAGGCTATAGCAAGTCAAGGCAAGGTAAGGCAAAAGGGCAATTCAAGGAAAGGCAAAATGGCAAAGCAAGGCAAGGCAAAAGGGCAAAGCAAGGCCAGGCAAAAGTGCAAAGAAAGGCAAGGCAAGGTAAGTCAAAAGGACAAACCATGGCAAGGCCAGGAAAAAGGCCAAAGCAAGGAAAGGCAAGGCAAAAGGGGAAAGCAAGGCAAGGGAAAATGGCAAAGCAAGGCAAGGCAAGGAAAGACAAAAGGGCAAAGCAAGGCAAGGAAAAAGAGCAAAGCATGGCAAGGCAAGGCAAAAGGTCAAAAGAAAGGCAAGGCAAATCAGGGCAAAAGGAGAAAGGAAGGCAAGGCAAGACAAGGCAAAGAGACAAAGTAAGGCAAGGCAAAAGGGCATAGCAAGGCAAGGTAAGGCAAAGGGGCAAAGCAAGGCATGGAAAGGCAAAGGCAAGGGAAGGCAAAAGGGTAAAGCAAGGCAAGGTAAGGCAAGACAAAAGGGCAAAGCAAGGCAAGGAAAAAGAGCAAAGCATGGCAAGGCAAGACAAGGCAAAAGGTCAAAAGAAAGGCAAGGCAAATCAGGGCAAAAGGAGAAAGGAAGGCAAGGCAAGTCAAGGCAAAGAGTCAAAGCAAGGCAAGGCAAAGGGTCAAAGCAAGGCATGGAAAGGCAAGGCAAGGGAAGGCAAAAGGGTAAAGCAAGGCAAGGAAAGGCAAGGCAAAAGGGGAAAGCAAAGCAAGGCAAGGCAAAATGATAAGGAAGACACGTCAAGGCAAGGCAAAGATGAAAGTAAGGCAATGCAAGGAAATTGAAAACGGCAAAACAAGGAAAGGCAAGGCAAAAGGGCAAAGCAAAGCAAGTCAAAAGGGCAAAGCATGACAAGGCAAGGTAAGGCAAAAGGGCAATGCAAGGAAAGGCAAAATGGCAAAGCAAGACAAGGCAAAAGGGCAAAGCATAACAAGGCAAAGCAAGGCAAAAGGGCAAACCAAGGCAAGTCAAAAGGGCAAAGCATGACAAGGCAAGGCAAGGAAAAAGGGTATAGCAAGTCAAGGCAAGGTAAGGCAAAAGGGCAACTCAAGGAAAGACAAAATGGCAAAGCAAGGCAAGGCAAAAGGGCAAAGCATGGCAAGGCAAGGAAAAAGGGCAACTCAATGCAAGGCCAGGCAAAAGGGCAAAGAAAGGCAAGGCAAGGTAAGTCAAAAGGACAAACCATGGCAAGGCCAGGAAAAAGGCCAAAGCAAGGAAAGGCAAGGCAAAAGGGGAAAGCAAGGCAAGGGAAAATGGCAAAGCAAGGCAAGGCAAGGAAAGACAAAAGGGCAAAGCAAGGCAAGGAAAAAGAGCAAAGCATGGCAAGGCAAGGCAAAAGGTCAAAAGAAAGGCAAGGCAAATCAGGGCAAAAGGAGAAAGGAAGGCAAGGCAAGACAAGGCAAAGAGACAAAGTAAGGCAAGGCAAAAGGGCATAGCAAGGCAAGGTACGGCAAAGGGGCAAAGCAAGGCATGGAAAGGCAAAGGCAAGGGAAGGCAAAAGGGTAAAGCAAGGCAAGGAAAGGCAAGGGAAAAGGAGAAAGCAAAGCAAGGCAAGGCAAAAGGATAAGGAAGACACGTCAAGGCAAGGCAAAGATGAAAGCAAGGCAATACAAGGCAATTCAAAACGGCAAAACAAGGAAAGGCAAGGCAAAAGGGCAAAGCAAAGCAAGTCAAAAGGGCAAAGCATGACAAGGCAATGCAAGGCAAAAGGGCAAAGCATGACAAGGCAAGGTAAGGCAAAAGGGCAATGCAAGGAAAGGCAAAATGGCAAAAAAGACAAGGCAAAAGGGCAAAGCATAACAAGGCAAAGCAAGGCAAAAGGGCAAAGCAAGGCAAGTCAAAAGGGCAAAGCATGACAAGGCAAGGCAAGGAAAAAGGGTATAGCAAGTCAAGGCAAGGTAAGGCAAAAGGGCAATTCAAGGAAAGGCAAAATGGCAAAGCAAGGCAAGGCAAAAGGGTAAAGCAAAGCAAGTCAAAATGGCAAAGTATGACAAGGCAAGGCAAGGAAAAAGGCTATAGCAAGTCAAGGCAAGGTAAGGCAAAAGGGCAATTCAAGGAAAGGCAAAATGGCAAAGCTAGGCAAGGCAAAAGGGCAAAGCATAACAAGGCAAAGCAAGGCAAAAGGGCAAAGCAAGGCAAGGCAAAAGGGCAAAGCATGGCAAGGCAAGGAAAAAGGGCAACTCAATGCAAGGCCGGGCAAAAGTGCAAAGAAAGGCAAGGCAAGGTAAGTCAAAAGGACAAACCATGGCAAGGCCAGGAAAAAGGCCAAAGCAAGGAAAGGCAAGGCAAAAGGGGAAAGCAAGGCAAGGGAAAATGGCAAAGCAAGGCAAGGTAAGGCAAGACAAAAGGGCAAAGCAAGGCAAGGAAAAAGAGCAAAGCATGGCAAGGCAAGGCAAGGCAAAAGGTCAAAAGAAAGGCAAGGCAAATCAGGGCAAAAGGAGAAAGGAAGGCAAGGCAAGTCAAGGCAAAGAGTCAAAGCAAGGCAAGGCAAAGGGTCAAAGGAAGGCATGGAAAGGCAAGGCAAAAGAAGGCAAAAGGGTAAAGCAAGGCAAGGAAAGGCAAGGCAAAAGGGGAAAGCAAAGCAAGGCAAGGCAAAATGATAAGGAAGACACGTCAAGGCAAGGCAAAGATGAAAGTAAGGCAATGCAAGGCAATTCAAAACGGCAAAACAAGGAAAGGCAAGGAAAAAGGGCAACTCAATGCAAGGCCAGGCAAAAGGGCAAAGAAAGGCAAGGCAAGGTAAGTCAAAAGGACAAACCATGGCAAGGCCAGGAAAAAGGCCAAAGCAAGGAAAGGCAAGGCAAAAGGGAAAAGCAAGGCAAGGGAAAATGGCAAAGCAAGGCAAGGCAAGGCAAGACAAAAGGGCAAAGCAAGGCAAAAGGGGAAAGAGCAAAGCATGGCAAGGCAAGGCAAGGCAAAAGGTCAAAAGAAAGGCAAGGCAAATCAGGGCAAAAGGAGAAAGGAAGGCAAGGAAAGACAAGGCAAAGAGGCAAAGCAAGGCAAGGTAAGGCAAGGCAAAAGGGGAAACGGCAAAGTAAGGCAAGGCGAAAGGATAAGGAAGACACGTCAAGGCAAGGCAAAGATGAAAGTAAGGCAATGCAAGGAAATTGAAAACGGCAAAACAAGGAAAGGCAAGGCAAAAGGGCAAAGCAAAGCAAGTCAAAAGGGCAAAGCATGACAAGGCAAGGTAAGGCAAAAGGGCAATGCAAGGAAAGGCAAAATGGCAAAGCAAGACAAGGCAAAAGGGCAAAGCATAACAAGGCAAAGCAAGGCAAAAGGGCAAACCAAGGCAAGTCAAAAGGGCAAAGCATGACAAGGCAAGGCAAGGAAAAAGGGTATAGCAAGTCAAGGCAAGGTAAGGCAAAAGGGCAATTCAAGGAAAGGCAAAATGGCAAAGCATGGCAAGGCAAAAGGGCAAAGCATGAAAAGGCAAGGCAAGGAAGAAGGGTATAGCAAGTCAAGGCAATGTAAGGCAAAAGGGCAAAGCAAGACAAGGCAAAAGGGCAAAGCAAGGAAAGTCAAATGGCAAAGCATGACAAGGCAAGGCAAGGAAAAAGGGTATAGCAAGTCAAGGCAAGGTAAGGCAAAAGGGCAATTCAAGGAAAGGCAAAATGGCAAAGCAAGGCAAGGCAAAAGGGCAAAGCAAAGCAAGTCAAAAGGGCAAAGCATGACAAGGCAAGGTAAGTCAAAAGGACAAACCATGGCAAGGCCAGGAAAAAGGCCAAAGCAAGGAAAGGCAAGGCTAAAGGGGAAAGCAAGGCAAGGGAAAATGGCAAAGCAAGGCAAGGCAAGGAAAGACAAAAGGGCAAAGCAAGGCAAGGAAAAAGAGCAAAGCATGGCAAGGCAAGGCAAAAGGTCAAAAGAAAGGCAAGGCAAATCGGGGCAAAAGGAGAAAGGAAGGCAAGGCAAGACAAGGCAAAGAGACAAAGCAAGGCAAGGCAAAAGGGCAAAGCAAAGCAAGTCAAAATGGCAAAGTATGACAAGGCAAGGCAAGGAAAAAGGCTATAGCAAGTCAAGGCAAGGTAAGGCAAAAGGGCAATTCAAGGAAAGGCAAAATGGCAAAGCAAGGCAAGGCAAAAGGGCAAAGCATAACAAGGCAAAGCAAGGCAAAAGGGCAAAGCAAGGCAAGGCAAAAGGGCAAAGCATGGCAGGGCAAGGAAAAAGGGCAACTCAATGCAAGGCCGGGCAAAAGTGCAAAGAAAGGCAAGGCAAGGTAAGTCAAAAGGACAAACCATGGCAAGGCCAGGAAAAAGGCCAAAGCAAGGAAAGGCAAGGCAAAAGGGGAAAGCAAGGCAAGGGAAAATGGCAAAGCAAGGCAAGGCAAGGCAAGACAAAAGGGCAAAGCAAGGCAAGGAAAAAGAGCAAAGCATGGCAAGGCAAGGCAAGGCAAAAGGTCAAAAGAAAGGCAAGGCAAATCAGGGCAAAAGGAGAAAGGAAGGCAAGGCAAGTCAAGGCAAAGAGTCAAAGCAAGGCAAGGCAAAGGGTCAAAGGAAGGCATGGAAAGGCAAGGCAAAGGAAGGCAAAAGGGTAAAGCAAGGCAAGGAAAGGCAAGGCAAAAGGGGAAAGCAAAGCAAGGCAAGGCAAAATGATAAGGAAGACACGTCAAGGCAAGGCAAAGATGAAAGTAAGGCAATGCAAGGCAATTCAAAACGGCAAAACAAGGAAAGGCAAGGCAAAAGGGCAAAGCAAAGCAAGTCAAAAGGGCAAAGCATGACAAGGCAAGGTAAGGCAAAAGGGCAATGCAATGAAAGGCAAAATGGCAAAGCAAGACAAGGCAAAAGGGCAAAGCATAACAAGGCAAAGCAAGGCAAAAGGGCAAACCAAGGCAAGTCAAAAGGGCAAAGCATGACAAGGCAAGGCAAGGAAAAAGGGTATAGCAAGTCAAGGCAAGGTAAGGCAAAAGGGCAATTCAAGGAAAGGCAAAATGGCAAAGCATGGCAAGGCAAAAGGGCAAACCATGAAAAGGCAAGGCAAGGAAGAAGGGTATAGCAAGTCAAGGCAATGTAAGGCAAAAGGGCAATTCAAGGAAAGACAAAATGGCAAAGCAAGGCAAGGCAAAATGGCAAAGCATGCCAAGGCAAGGAAAAAGGGCAACTCAATGCAAGGCCAGGCAAAAGGGCAAAGAAAGGCAAGGCAAGGTAAGTCAAAAGGATAAAACATGGCAAGGCCAGGAAAAAGGCCAAAGCAAGGAAAGGCAAGGCAAAAGGGAAAAGCAAGGCAAGGGAAAATGGCAAAGCAAGGCAAGGCAAGGCAAGACAAAAGGGCAAAGCAAGGCAAGGAAAAAGAGTAAAGCATGGCAAGGCAAGGCAAGGCAAAAGGTCAAAAGAAAGGCAAGGCAAATCAGGGCAAAAGGAGAAAGGAAGGCAAGGCAAGACAAGGCAAAGAGGCAAAGCAAGGCAAGGTAAGGCAAGGCAAAAGGGGAAAGCAAAGCAAGGCAAGGCGAAAGGATAAGGAAGACACGTCAAGGCAAGGCAAAGATGAAAGTAAGGCAATGCAAGGAAATTGAAAACGGCAAAACAAGGAAAGGCAAGGCAAAAGGGCAAAGCAAAGCAAGTCAAAAGGGCAAAGCATGACAAGGCAAGGCAATGCAAAAGGGCAAAGCATGAAAAGGCAAGGCAAGGCAAAAGGGTAAAGCATGTCAAGGCAAGGTAAGGCAAAAGGGCAATGCAAGGAAAAGCAAAATGGCAAAGCAAGACAAGGCAAAAGGGAAAGCATAACAAGGCAAAGCAAGGCAAAAGGGCAAAGCAAGACAAGGCAAAAGGGCAAAGCAAGGAAAGTCAAAAGGGCAAAGCATGACAAGGCAAGGCAAGGAAAAAGGGTATAGCAAGTCAAGGCAAGGTAAGGCAAAAGGGCAATTCAAGGAAAGACAAAATGGCAAAGCAAGGCAAGGCAAAAGGACAAAGCAAAGCAAGTCAAAATGGCACAGTATGACAAGGCAAGGCAAGGAAAAAGGGTATAGCAAGTCAAGGCAAGGTAAGGCAAAAGGGCAAAGCATGACAAGGCAAGGTAAGGCAAAAGGGCAATTCAAGGAAAGGCAAAATGGCAAAGCAAGGCAAGGCAAAAGGACAAAGCATAACAAGGCAAAGCAAGGCAAAAGGGCAAAGCAAGGCAAGGCAAAAGGGCAAAGGAAGGCAAGTCAAAAGGGCAAAGCATGACAAAGCAAGGCAAGGAAAAAGGGTATAGCAAGTCAAGGCAAGGTAAGGCAAAAGGGCAATTCTAGGAAAGGCAAAATGGCAAAGCAAGGCAAGGCAAAAGGGCAAAGCATGAAAAGGCAAGGCAAGGAAAAAGGGTATAGCAAGTCAAGGCAAGGTAAGGCAAAAGGGCAATTCAAGGAAAGGCAAAATGGCAAAGCAAGGCAAGGCAAAAGGGCAAAGCATGACAAGGCAAGGCAAGGAAAAAGGGTATAGCAAGTCAAGGCAAGGTAAGGCAAAAGGGCAATTCAAGGAAAGGCAAAATGGCAAAGCAAGGCAAGGCAAAAGGGCAAAGCATGAAAAGGCAAGGCAAGGAAAAAGGGTATAGCAAGTCAAGGCAAGGTAAGGCAAAAGGGCAATTCAAGGAAAGACAAAATGGCAAAGCAAGGCAAGGCAAAAGGGCAAAGCATGGCAAGGCAAGGAAAAAGGGCAACTCAATGCAAGGCCAGGCAAAAGGGCAAAGAAAGGCAAGGCAAGGTAAGTGAAAAGGACAAACCATGGCAAGGCCAGGAAAAAGGCCAAAGCAAGGAAAGGCAAGGCAAAAGGGAAAAGCAAGGTAAGGGAAAATGGCAAAGCAAGGCAAGGCAAGGCAAGACAAAAGGTCAAAAGAAAGGCAAGGCAAATCAGGGCAAAAGGAGAAAGGAAGGCAAGGCAAGACAAGGCAAAGAGGCAAATCAAGGCAAGGTAAGGCAAGGCAAAAGGGGAAAGCAAAGCAAGTCAAAAGGGCAAAGCATGACAAGGCAAGGCAAGGCAAAAGGGTAAAGCATGTCAAGGCAAGGTAAGGCAAAAGGGCAATGCAAGGAAAAGCAAAATGGCAAAGCAAGACAAGGCAAAAGGGAAAGCATAACAAGGCAAAGCAAGGCAAAAGGGCAAAGCAAGACAAGGCTAAAGGGCAAAGCAAGGAAAGTCAAAAGGGCAAAGCATGACAAGGCAAGGCAAGGAAAAAGGGTATAGCAAGTCAAGGCAAGGTAAGGCAAAAGGGCAATTCAAGGAAAGGCAAAATGGCAAAGCTAGGCAAGGCAAAAGGGCAAAGCAAGGCCAGGCAAAAGTGCAAAGAAATGCAAGGCAAAGGTAAGTCAAAAGGACAAACCATGGCAAGGCCAGTAAAAAGGCCAAAGCAAGGAAAGGCAAGGCAAAAGGGGAAAGCAAGGCAAGGGAAAATGGCAAAGCAAGGCAAGGCAAGGAAAGACAAAAGGGCAAAGCAAGGCAAGGAAAAAGAGCAAAGCATGGCAAGGCAAGGCAAAAGGTCAAAAGAAAGGCAAGGCAAATCAGGGCAAAAGGAGAAAGGAAGGCAAGGCAAGACAAGGCAAAGAGACAAAGCAAGGCAAGGCAAAAGGGCATAGCAAGGCAAGGTAAGGCAAAGGGCAAAGCAAGGCATGGAAAGGCAAAGGCAAGGGAAGGCAAAAGGGTAAAGCAAGGCAAGGAAAGGCAAGGGAAAAGGAGAAAGCAAAGCAAGGCAAGGCAAAAGGATAAGGAAGACACGTCAAGGCAAGGCAAAGATGAAAGCAAGGCAATGCAAGGCAATTCAAAACGGCAAAACAAGGAAAGGCAACGCAAAAGGGCAAAGCAAAGCAAGTCAAAAGGGCAAAGCATGACAAGGCAAGGCAAGGCAAAAGGGCAAAGCATGACAAGGCAAGGTAAGGCAAAAGGGCAAAAGAAAGGCAAGGCAAATCAGGGCAAAAGGAGAAAGGAAGGCAAGGCAAGACAAGGCAAAGAGGCAAAGCAAGGCAAGGTAAGGCAAGGCAAAAGGGGAAAGCAAAGCAAGGCAAGGCGAAAGGATAAGGAAGACACGTCAAGGCAAGGCAAAGATGAAAGTAAGGCAATGCAAGGAAATTGAAAACGGCAAAACAAGGAAAGGCAAGGCAAAAGGGCAAAGCAAAGCAAGTCAAAAGGGCAAAGCATGACAAGGCAAGGCAAGGCAAAAGGGTAAAGCATGTCAAGGCAAGGTAAGGCAAAAGGGCAATGCAAGGAAAAGCAAAATGGCAAAGCAAGACAAGGCAAAAGGGAAAGCATAACAAAGCAAAGCAAGGCAAAAGGGCAAAGCAAGACAAGGCAAAAGGGCAAAGCATGGAAAGTCAAAAGGGCAAAGCATGACAAGGCAAGGCAAGGAAAAAGGGTATAGCAAGTCAAGGCAAGGTAAGGCAAAAGGGCAATTCAAGGAAAGGCAAAATGGCAAAGCAAGGCAAGGCAAAAGGACAAAGCAAAGCAAGTCAAAAGGGCAAAGCATGACAAGGAAAGGCAATGCAAAAGGGCAAAGCATGAAAAGGCAAGGCAAGGCAAAAGGGTAAAGCATGTCAAGGCAAGGTAAGGCAAAAGGGCAATGCAAGGAAAAGCAAAATGGCAAAGCAAGACAAGGCAAAAGGGAAAGCATAACAAGGCAAAGCAAGGCAAAAGGGCAAAGCAAGACAAGGCAAAAGGGCAAAGCAAGGAAAGTCAAAAGGGCAAAGCATGACAAGGCAAGGCAAGGCAAAAGGGCAAAGCAAGACAAGGCAAAAGGGCAAAGCATAACAAGGCAAAGCAAGGCAAAAGGGCAAAGCAAGGCAAGTCAAAAGGGCAAAGCATGACAAGGCAAGGCAAGGAAAAAGGGTATAGCAAGTCAAGGCAAGGTAAGGCAAAAGGGCAATTCAAGGAAAGGCAAAATGGCAAAGCAAGGCAAGGCAAAAGGGCAAAGCATGAAAAGGTAAGGCAAGGAAAAAGGGTATAGCAAGTCAAGGCAAGGTAAGCCAAAAGGGCAATTCAAGGAAAGACAAAATGGCAAAGCAAGTCAAGGCAAAAGGGCAAAGCATGGCAAGGCAAGGAAAAAGGGCAACTCAATGCAAGGCCAGGCAAAAGGGCAAAGAAAGGCAAGGCAAGGTAAGTCAAAAGGACAAACCATGGCAAGGCCAGGAAAAAGGCCAAAGCAAGGATAGGCAAGGCAAAAGGGAAAAGCAAGGCAAGGGAAAATGGCAAAGCAAGGCAAGGCAAGGCAAGACAAAAGGGCAAAGCAAGGCAAGGAAAAAGAGCAAAGCATGGAAAGGCAAGGCAAGGCAAAAGGGCAAAGCATGACAAGGCAAGGTAAGGCAAAAGGGCAAAGCAAGACAAGGCAAAAGGGCAAAGCATAACAAGGCAAAGCAAGGCAAAAGGGCAAAGCAAGGCAAGTCAAAAGGGCAAAGCATGACAAGGCAAGGCAAGGAAAAAGGGTATAGCAAGTCAAGGCAAGGTAAGGCAAAAGGGCAATTCAAGGAAAGGCAAAATGGCAAAGCAAGGCAAGGCAAAAGGGCAAAGCATGAAAAGGCAAGGCAAGGAAAAAGGGTATAGCAAGTCAAGGCAAGGTAAGGCAAAAGGGCAATTCAAGGAAAGACAAAATGGCAAAGCAAGGCAAGGGAAAAGGGCAAAGCATGACAAGGCAAGGCAAGGAAAAAGGGTATAGCAAGTCAAGGCAAGGTAAGGCAAAAGGGCAATTCAAGGAAAGGCAAAATGGCAAAGCAAGGCAAGGCAAAAGGGCAAAGCATGAAAAGGCAAGGCAAGGAAAAAGGGTATAGCAAGTCAAGGCAAGGTAAGGCAAAAGGGCAATTCAAGGAAATGCAAAATGGCAAAGCAAGGCAAGGCAAAAGGGCAAAGCATAACAAGGCAAAGCAAGGCAAAAGGGCAAAGCAAGGCAAGGCAAAAGGGCAAAGCAAGGCAAGTCAAAAAGGCAAAGCATGACAAGGCAAGGCAAGGAAAAAGGGTATAGCAAGTCAAGGCAAGGTAAGGCAAAAGGGCAATTCAAGGAAAGGCAAAATGGCAAAGCAAGGCAAGGCAAAAGGGCAAAGCAAGGCAGGGCAAAAGTGCAAAGAAAGGCAAGGCAAGGTAAGTCAAAAGGACAAACCATGGCAAGGCCAGGAAAAAGGCCAAAGAAAGGAAAGGCAAGGCAAAAGGGGAAAGCAAATCAAGGGAAAATGGCAAAGCAAGGCAAGGCAAGGAAAGACAAAAGGGCAAAGCAAGGCAAGGAAAAAGAGCAAAGCATGGCAAGGCAAGGCAAAAGGTCAAAAGAAAGGCAAGGCAAATCAGGGCAAAAGGAGAAAGGAAGGCAAGGCAAGACAAGGCAAAGAGACAAAGCAAGGCAAGGCAAAAGGGCATAGCAAGACAAGGTAAAGCAAAGGGGCAAAGGAAGGCATGGAAAGGCAAAGGCAAGGGAAGGCAAAAGGGTAAAGCAGGGCAAGGAAAGGCAAGGGAAAAGGAGAAAGCAAAGCAAGGCAAGGCAAAAGGATAAGGAAGACACGTCAAGGCAAGGCAAAGATGAAAGCAAGGCAATACAAGGCAATTCAAAACGGCAAAACAAGGAAAGGCAAGGCAAAAGGGCAAAGCAAAGCAAGTCAAAAGGGCAAAGCATGACAAGGCAAGGCAAGGCAAAAGGGCAAAGCATGACAAGGCAAGGTAAGGCAAAAGGGCAAATCAAGACAAGGCAAAAGGGCAAAGCATAACAAGGCAAAGCAAGGCAAAAGGGCAAAGCAAGGCAAGTCAAAAGGGCAAAGCATGACAAGGCAAGGCAAGGAAAAAGGGTATAGCAAGTCAAGGCAAGGTAAGGCAAAAGGGCAATTCAAGGAAATGCAAAATGGCAAAGCAAGGCAAGGCAAAAGGTCAAAGCAAAGCAAGTCAAAATGGCAAAGTATGACAAGGCAAGGCAAGGAAAAAGGGTATAGCAAGTCAAGGCAAAGTAAGGCAAAAGGGCAATTCAAGGAAAGGCAAAATGGCAAAGCAAGGCAAGGCAAAAGGGCAAAGCATAACAAGGCAAAGCAAGGCAAAAGGGCAAAGCAAGGCAAGGCAAAAGGGCAAAGCAAGGCAAGTCAAAAAGGCAAAGCATGACAAGGCAAGGCAAGGAAAAAGGGTATAGCAAGTCAAGGCAAGGTAAGGCAAAAGGGCAATTCAAGGAAAGGCAAAATGGCAAAGCAAGGCAAGGCAAAAGGGCAAAGCAAGGCCAAGCAAAAGTGCAAAGAAAGGCAAGGCAAGGTAAGTCAAAAGGACAAACCATGGCAAGGCCAGGAAAAAGGCCAAAGCAAGGAAAGGCAAGGCAAAAGGGGAAAGCAAGGCAAGGGAAAATGGCAAAGGAAGGCAAGGCAAGGAAAGACAAAAGGGCAAAGCAAGGCAAGGAAAAAGAGCAAAGCATGGCAAGGCAAGGCAAAAGGTCAAAAGAAAGGCAAGGCAAATCAGGGCAAAAGGAGAAAGGAAGGCAAGGCAAGACAAGGCAAAGAGACAAAGCAAGGCAAGGCAAAAGGGCATAGCAAGGCAAGGAAAGGCAAAGGGGCAAAGCAAGGCATGGAAAGGCAAAGGCAAGGGAAGGCAAAAGGGTAAAGCAAGGCAAGGAAAGGCAAGGGAAAAGGAGAAAGCAAAGCAAGGCAAGGCAAAAGGATAAGGAAGACACGTCAAGGCAAGGCAAAGATGAAAGCAAGGCAATGCAAGGCAATTCAAAACGGCAAAACAAGGAAAGGCAAGGCAAAAGGGCAAAGCAAAGCAAGTCAAAAGGGCAAAGCATGACAAGGCAAGGCAAGGCAAAAGGGCAAAGCATGACAAGGCAAGGTAAGGCAAAAGGGCAAATCAAGACAAGGCAAAAGGGCAAAGCATAACAAGGCAAAGCAAGGCAAAAGGGCAAAGCAAGGCAAGTCAAAAGGGCAAAGCATGACAAGGCAAGGCAAGGAAAAAGGGTATAGCAAGTCAAGGCAAGGTAAGGCAAAAGGGCAATTCAAGGAAAGGCAAAATGGCAAAGCAAGGCAAGGCAAAAGGGCAAAGCATGAAAAGGCAAGGCAAGGAAAAAGGGTATAGCAAGTCAAGGCAAGGTAAGGCAAAAGGGCAATTCAAGGAAAGACAAAATGGCAAAGCAAGGCAAGGCAAAAGGGCAAAGCATGACAAGGCAAGGCAAGGAAAAAGGGTATAGCAAGTCAAGGCAAGGTAAGGCAAAAGGGCAATTCAAGGAAAGGCAAAATGGCAAAGCAAGGCAAGGCAAAAGGGCAAAGCATGAAAAGGCAAGGCAAGGAAAAAGGGTATAGCAAGTCAAGGCAAGGTAAGGCAAAAGGGCAATTCAAGGAAATGCAAAATGGCAAAGCAAGGCAAGGCAAAAGGGCAAAGCATAACAAGGCAAAGCAAGGCAAAAGGGCAAAGCAAGGCAAGGCAAAAGGGCAAAGCAAGGCAAGTCAAAAAGGCAAAGCATGACAAGGCAAGGCAAGGAAAAAGGGTATAGCAAGTCAAGGCAAGGTAAGGCAAAAGGGCAATTCAAGGAAAGGCAAAATGGCAAAGCAAGGCAAGGCAAAAGGGCAAAGCAAGGCCAAGCAAAAGTGCAAAGAAAGGCAAGGCAAGGTAAGTCAAAAGGACAAACCATGGCAAGGCCAGGAAAAAGGCCAAAGAAAGGAAAGGCAAGGCAAAAGGGGAAAGCAAGGCAAGGGAAAATGGCAAAGCAAGGCAAGGCAAGGAAAGACAAAAGGGCAAAGCAAGGCAAGGAAAAAGAGCAAAGCATGGCAAGGCAAGGCAAAAGGTCAAAAGAAAGGCAAGGCAAATCAGGGCAAAAGGAGAAAGGAAGGCAAGGCAAGACAAGGCAAAGAGACAAAGCAAGGCAAGGCAAAAGGGCATAGCAAGACAAGGTAAAGCAAAGGGGCAAAGCAAGGCATGGAAAGGCAAAGGCAAGGGAAGGCAAAAGGGTAAAGCAGGGCAAGGAAAGGCAAGGGAAAAGGAGAAAGCAAAGCAAGGCAAGGCAAAAGGATAAGGAAGACACGTCAAGGCAAGGCAAAGATGAAAGCAAGGCAATGCAAGGCAATTCAAAACGGCAAAACAAGGAAAGGCAAGGCAAAAGGGCAAAGCAAAGCAAGTCAAAAGGGCAAAGCATGACAAGGCAAGGCAAGGCAAAAGGGCAAAGCATGACAAGGCAAGGTAAGGCAAAAGGGCAAATCAAGACAAGGCAAAAGGGCAAAGCATAACAAGGCAAAGCAAGGCAAAAGGGCAAAGCAAGGCAAGTCAAAAGGGCAAAGCATGACAAGGCAAGGCAAGGAAAAAGGGTATAGCAAGTCAAGGCAAGGTATGGCAAAAGGGCAATTCAAGGAAAGGCAAAATGGCAAAGCAAGGCAAGGCAAAAGGGCAAAGCATGAAAAGGCAAGGCAAGGAAAAAGGGTATAGCAAGTCAAGGCAAGGTAAGGCAAAAGGGCAATTCAAGGAAAGACAAAATGGCAAAGCAAGGCAAGGCAAAAGGGCAAAGCATGACAAGGCAAGGCAAGGAAAAAGGGTATAGCAAGTCAAGGCAAGGTAAGGCAAAAGGGCAATTCAAGGAAAGGCAAAATGGCAAAGCAAGGCAAGGCAAAAGGGCAAAGCATGACAAGGCAAGGCAAGGAAAAAGGGTATAGCAAGTCAAGGCAAGGTAAGGCAAAAGGGCAATTCAAGGAAAGACAAAATGGCAAAGCAAGGCAAGGCAAAAGGACAAAGCATAACAAGGCAAAGCAAGGCAAAAGGGCAAAGCAAGGCAAGGCAAAAGGGCAAAGCAAGGCAAGTCAAAAGGGCAAAGCATGACAAGGCAAGGCAAGGAAAAAGGGTATAGCAAGTCAAGGCAAGGTAAGGCAAAAGGGCAATTCAAGGAAAGGCAAAATGGCAAAGCAAGGCAAGGCAAAAGGGCAAAGCAAGGCCAGGCAAAAGTGCAAAGAAAGGCAAGGCAAGGTAAGTCAAAAGGACAAACCATGGCAAGGCCAGGAAAAAGGCCAAAGCAAGGAAAGGCAAGGCAAAAGGGGAAAGCAAGGCAAGTTAAAATGGCAAAGCAAGGCAAGGTAAGGCAAGACAAAAGGGCAAAGCAAGGCAAGGAAAAAGAGCAAAGCATGGCAAGGCAAGGCAAAAGGTCAAAAGAAAGGCAAGGCAAATCAGGGCAAAAGGAGAAAGGAAGGCAAGGCAAGTCAAGGCAAAGAGTCAAAGCAAGGCAAGGCAAAGGGTCAAAGGAAGGCATGGAAAGGCAAGGCAAAGGAAGGCAAAAGAGTAAAGCAAGGCAAGGAAAGGCAAGGCAAAAGGGGAAAGCAAAGCAAGGCAAGGCAAAATGATAAGGAAGACACGTCAAGGCAAGGCAAAGATGAAAGTAAGGCAATGCAAGGCAATTCAAAACGGCAAAACAAGGAAAGGCAAGGCAAAAGGGCAAAGCAAAGCAAGTCAAAAGGGCAAAGCATGACAAGGTAAAGAAAGGCAAAAGGGCAATGCAAGGAAAGGCTAAATGGCAAAGCAAGACAAGGCAAAAGGGCAAAGCATAACAAGGCAAAGCAAGGCAAAAGGGCAAAGCAAGGCAAGTCAAAAGGGCAAAGCATGACAAGGCAAGGCAAGGAAAAATGGTATAGCAAGTCAAGGCAAGGTAAGGCAAAAGGGCAATTCAAGGAAAGGCAAAATGGCAAAGCAAGTCAAGGCAAAAGGACAAAGCAAAGCAAGTCAAAAGGGCAAAGCATGACAAGGCAAGGCAAGGAAAAAGGGTATAGCAAGTCAAGGCAAGGTAAGGCAAAAGGGCAATTCAAGGAAATGCAAAATGGCAAAGCAAGGCAAGGCAAAAGGGCAAAGCAAAGCAAGTCAAAATGGCAAAGTATGACAAGGCAAGGCAAGGAAAAAGGGTATAGCAAGTCAAGGCAAAGTAAGGCAAAAGGGCAATTCAAGGAAAGGCAAAATGGCAAAGCAAGGCAAGGCAAAAGGGCAAAGCATAACAAGGCAAAGCAAGGCAAAAGGGCAAAGCAAGGCAAGGCAAAAGGGCAAAGCAAGGCAAGTCAAAAAGGCAAAGCATGACAAGGCAAGGCAAGGAAAAAGGGTATAGCAAGTCAAGGCAAGGTAAGGCAAAAGGGCAATTCAAGGAAAGGCAAAATGGCAAAGCAAGGCAAGGCAAAAGGGCAAAGCATAACAAGGCAAAGCAAGGCAAAAGGGCAAAGCAAGGCAAGGCAAAAGGGCAAAGCAAGGCAAGTCAAAAAGGCAAAGCATGACAAGGCAAGGCAAGGAAAAAGGGTATAGCAAGTCAAGGCAAGGTAAGGCAAAAGGGCAATTCAAGGAAAGGCAAAATGGCAAAGCAAGGCAAGGCAAAAGGGCAAAGCAAGGCCAAGCAAAAGTGCAAAGAAAGGCAAGGCAAGGTAAGTCAAAAGGACAAACCATGGCAAGGCCAGGAAAAAGGCCAAAGAAAGGAAAGGCAAGGCAAAAGGGGAAAGCAAGGCAAGGGAAAATGGCAAAGCAAGGCAAGGCAAGGAAAGACAAAAGGGCAAAGCAAGGCAAGGAAAAAGAGCAAAGCATGGCAAGGCAAGGCAAAAGGTCAAAAGAAAGGCAAGGCAAATCAGGGCAAAAGGAGAAAGGAAGGCAAGGCAAGACAAGGCAAAGAGACAAAGCAAGGCAAGGCAAAAGGGCATAGCAAGACAAGGTAAAGCAAAGGGGCAAAGGAAGGCATGGAAAGGCAAAGGCAAGGGAAGGCAAAAGGGTAAAGCAGGGCAAGGAAAGGCAAGGGAAAAGGAGAAAGCAAAGCAAGGCAAGGCAAAAGGATAAGGAAGACACGTCAAGGCAAGGCAAAGATGAAAGCAAGGCAATGCAAGGCAATTCAAAACGGCAAAACAAGGAAAGGCAAGGCAAAAGGGCAAAGCAAAGCAAGTCAAAAGGGCAAAGCATGACAAGGCAAGGCAAGGCAAAAGGGCAAAGCATGACAAGGCAAGGTAAGGCAAAAGGGCAAATCAAGACAAGGCAAAAGGGCAAAGCATAACAAGGCAAAGCAAGGCAAAAGGGCAAAGCAAGGCAAGTCAAAAGGGCAAAGCATGACAAGGCAAGGCAAGGAAAAAGGGTATAGCAAGTCAAGGCAAGGTATGGCAAAAGGGCAATTCAAGGAAAGGCAAAATGGCAAAGCAAGGCAAGGCAAAAGGGCAAAGCATGAAAAGGCAAGGCAAGGAAAAAGGGTATAGCAAGTCAAGGCAAGGTAAGGTAAAAGGGCAATTCAAGGAAAGACAAAATGGCAAAGCAAGGCAAGGCAAAAGGGCAAAGCATGACAAGGCAAGGCAAGGAAAAAGGGTATAGCAAGTCAAGGCAAGGTAAGGCAAAAGGGCAATTCAAGGAAAGGCAAAATGGCAAAGCAAGGCAAGGCAAAAGGGCAAAGCATGACAAGGCAAGGCAAGGAAAAAGGGTATAGCAAGTCAAGGCAAGGTAAGGCAAAAGGGCAATTCAAGGAAAGACAAAATGGCAAAGCAAGGCAAGGCAAAAGGACAAAGCATAACAAGGCAAAGCAAGGCAAAAGGGCAAAGCAAGGCAAGGCAAAAGGGCAAAGCAAGGCAAGTCAAAAGGGCAAAGCATGACAAGGCAAGGCAAGGAAAAAGGGTATAGCAAGTCAAGGCAAGGTAAGGCAAAAGGGCAATTCAAGGAAAGGCAAAATGGCAAAGCAAGGCAAGGCAAAAGGGCAAAGCAAGGCCAGGCAAAAGTGCAAAGAAAGGCAAGGCAAGGTAAGTCAAAAGGACAAACCATGGCAAGGCCAGGAAAAAGGCCAAAGCAAGGAAAGGCAAGGCAAAAGGGGAAAGCAAGGCAAGGGAAAATGGCAAAGCAAGGCAAGGTAAGGCAAGACAAAAGGGCAAAGCAAGGCAAGGAAAAAGAGCAAAGCATGGCAAGGCAAGGCAAAAGGTCAAAAGAAAGGCAAGGCAAATCAGGGCAAAAGGAGAAAGGAAGGCAAGGCAAGTCAAGGCAAAGAGTCAAAGCAAGGCAAGGCAAAGGGTCAAAGGAAGGCATGGAAAGGCAAGGCAAAGGAAGGCAAAAGAGTAAAGCAAGGCAAGGAAAGGCAAGGCAAAAGGGGAAAGCAAAGCAAGGCAAGGCAAAATGATAAGGAAGACACGTCAAGGCAAGGCAAAGATGAAAGTAAGGCAATGCAAGGCAATTCAAAACGGCAAAACAAGGAAAGGCAAGGCAAAAGGGCAAAGCAAAGCAAGTCAAAAGGGCAAAGCATGACAAGGTAAAGAAAGGCAAAAGGGCAATGCAAGGAAAGGCTAAATGGCAAAGCAAGACAAGGCAAAAGGGCAAAGCATAACAAGGCAAAGCAAGGCAAAAGGGCAAAGCAAGGCAAGTCAAAAGGGCAAAGCATGACAAGGCAAGGCAAGGAAAAATGGTATAGCAAGTCAAGGCAAGGTAAGGCAAAAGGGCAATTCAAGGAAAGGCAAAATGGCAAAGCAAGTCAAGGCAAAAGGACAAAGCAAAGCAAGTCAAAAGGGCAAAGCATGACAAGGCAAGGCAAGGAAAAAGGGTATAGCAAGTCAAGGCAAGGTAAGGCAAAAGGGCAATTCAAGGAAATGCAAAATGGCAAAGCAAGGCAAGGCAAAAGGGCAAAGCAAAGCAAGTCAAAATGGCAAAGTATGACAAGGCAAGGCAAGGAAAAAGGGTATAGCAAGTCAAGGCAAAGTAAGGCAAAAGGGCAATTCAAGGAAAGGCAAAATGGCAAAGCAAGGCAAGGCAAAAGGGCAAAGCATAACAAGGCAAAGCAAGGCAAAAGGGCAAAGCAAGGCAAGGCAAAAGGGCAAAGCAAGGCAAGTCAAAAAGGCAAAGCATGACAAGGCAAGGCAAGGAAAAAGGGTATAGCAAGTCAAGGCAAGGTAAGGCAAAAGGGCAATTCAAGGAAAGGCAAAATGGCAAAGCAAGGCAAGGCAAAAGGGCAAAGCATAACAAGGCAAAGCAAGGCAAAAGGGCAAAGCAAGGCAAGGCAAAAGGGCAAAGCAAGGCAAGTCAAAAAGGCAAAGCATGACAAGGCAAGGCAAGGAAAAAGGGTATAGCAAGTCAAGGCAAGGTAAGGCAAAAGGGCAATTCAAGGAAAGGCAAAATGGCAAAGCAAGGCAAGGCAAAAGGGCAAAGCAAGGCCAAGCAAAAGTGCAAAGAAAGGCAAGGCAAGGTAAGTCAAAAGGACAAACCATGGCAAGGCCAGGAAAAAGGCCAAAGAAAGGAAAGGCAAGGCAAAAGGGGAAAGCAAGGCAAGGGAAAATGGCAAAGCAAGGCAAGGCAAGGAAAGACAAAAGGGCAAAGCAAGGCAAGGAAAAAGAGCAAAGCATGGCAAGGCAAGGCAAAAGGTCAAAAGAAAGGCAAGGCAAATCAGGGCAAAAGGAGAAAGGAAGGCAAGGCAAGACAAGGCAAAGAGACAAAGCAAGGCAAGGCAAAAGGGCATAGCAAGACAAGGTAAAGCAAAGGGGCAAAGGAAGGCATGGAAAGGCAAAGGCAAGGGAAGGCAAAAGGGTAAAGCAGGGCAAGGAAAGGCAAGGGAAAAGGAGAAAGCAAAGCAAGGCAAGGCAAAAGGATAAGGAAGACACGTCAAGGCAAGGCAAAGATGAAAGCAAGGCAATGCAAGGCAATTCAAAACGGCAAAACAAGGAAAGGCAAGGCAAAAGGGCAAAGCAAAGCAAGTCAAAAGGGCAAAGCATGACAAGGCAAGGCAAGGCAAAAGGGCAAAGCATGACAAGGCAAGGTAAGGCAAAAGGGCAAATCAAGACAAGGCAAAAGGGCAAAGCATAACAAGGCAAAGCAAGGCAAAAGGGCAAAGCAAGGCAAGTCAAAAGGGCAAAGCATGACAAGGCAAGGCAAGGAAAAAGGGTATAGCAAGTCAAGGCAAGGTATGGCAAAAGGGCAATTCAAGGAAAGGCAAAATGGCAAAGCAAGGCAAGGCAAAAGGGCAAAGCATGAAAAGGCAAGGCAAGGAAAAAGGGTATAGCAAGTCAAGGCAAGGTAAGGTAAAAGGGCAATTCAAGGAAAGACAAAATGGCAAAGCAAGGCAAGGCAAAAGGGCAAAGCATGACAAGGCAAGGCAAGGAAAAAGGGTATAGCAAGTCAAGGCAAGGTAAGGCAAAAGGGCAATTCAAGGAAAGGCAAAATGGCAAAGCAAGGCAAGGCAAAAGGGCAAAGCATGACAAGGCAAGGCAAGGAAAAAGGGTATAGCAAGTCAAGGCAAGGTAAGGCAAAAGGGCAATTCAAGGAAAGACAAAATGGCAAAGCAAGGCAAGGCAAAAGGACAAAGCATAACAAGGCAAAGCAAGGCAAAAGGGCAAAGCAAGGCAAGGCAAAAGGGCAAAGCAAGGCAAGTCAAAAGGGCAAAGCATGACAAGGCAAGGCAAGGAAAAAGGGTATAGCAAGTCAAGGCAAGGTAAGGCAAAAGGGCAATTCAAGGAAAGGCAAAATGGCAAAGCAAGGCAAGGCAAAAGGGCAAAGCAAGGCCAGGCAAAAGTGCAAAGAAAGGCAAGGCAAGGTAAGTCAAAAGGACAAACCATGGCAAGGCCAGGAAAAAGGCCAAAGCAAGGAAAGGCAAGGCAAAAGGGGAAAGCAAGGCAAGGGAAAATGGCAAAGCAAGGCAAGGTAAGGCAAGACAAAAGGGCAAAGCAAGGCAAGGAAAAAGAGCAAAGCATGGCAAGGCAAGGCAAAAGGTCAAAAGAAAGGCAAGGCAAATCAGGGCAAAAGGAGAAAGGAAGGCAAGGCAAGTCAAGGCAAAGAGTCAAAGCAAGGCAAGGCAAAGGGTCAAAGGAAGGCATGGAAAGGCAAGGCAAAGGAAGGCAAAAGAGTAAAGCAAGGCAAGGAAAGGCAAGGCAAAAGGGGAAAGCAAAGCAAGGCAAGGCAAAATGATAAGGAAGACACGTCAAGGCAAGGCAAAGATGAAAGTAAGGCAATGCAAGGCAATTCAAAACGGCAAAACAAGGAAAGGCAAGGCAAAAGGGCAAAGCAAAGCAAGTCAAAAGGGCAAAGCATGACAAGGTAAAGAAAGGCAAAAGGGCAATGCAAGGAAAGGCTAAATGGCAAAGCAAGACAAGGCAAAAGGGCAAAGCATAACAAGGCAAAGCAAGGCAAAAGGGCAAAGCAAGGCAAGTCAAAAGGGCAAAGCATGACAAGGCAAGGCAAGGAAAAATGGTATAGCAAGTCAAGGCAAGGTAAGGCAAAAGGGCAATTCAAGGAAAGGCAAAATGGCAAAGCAAGTCAAGGCAAAAGGACAAAGCAAAGCAAGTCAAAAGGGCAAAGCATGACAAGGCAAGGCAAGGAAAAAGGGTATAGCAAGTCAAGGCAAGGTAAGGCAAAAGGGCAATTCAAGGAAATGCAAAATGGCAAAGCAAGGCAAGGCAAAAGGGCAAAGCAAAGCAAGTCAAAATGGCAAAGTATGACAAGGCAAGGCAAGGAAAAAGGGTATAGCAAGTCAAGGCAAAGTAAGGCAAAAGGGCAATTCAAGGAAAGGCAAAATGGCAAAGCAAGGCAAGGCAAAAGGGCAAAGCATAACAAGGCAAAGCAAGGCAAAAGGGCAAAGCAAGGCAAGGCAAAAGGGCAAAGCAAGGCAAGTCAAAAAGGCAAAGCATGACAAGGCAAGGCAAGGAAAAAGGGTATAGCAAGTCAAGGCAAGGTAAGGCAAAAGGGCAATTCAAGGAAAGGCAAAATGGCAAAGCAAGGCAAGGCAAAAGGGCAAAGCAAGGCCAAGCAAAAGTGCAAAGAAAGGCAAGGCAAGGTAAGTCAAAAGGACAAACCATGGCAAGGCCAGGAAAAAGGCCAAAGCAAGGAAAGGCAAGGCAAAAGGGGAAAGCAAGGCAAGGGAAAATGGCAAAGGAAGGCAAGGCAAGGAAAGACAAAAGGGCAAAGCAAGGCAAGGAAAAAGAGCAAAGCATGGCAAGGCAAGGCAAAAGGTCAAAAGAAAGGCAAGGCAAATCAGGGCAAAAGGAGAAAGGAAGGCAAGGCAAGACAAGGCAAAGAGACAAAGCAAGGCAAGGCAAAAGGGCATAGCAAGGCAAGGAAAGGCAAAGGGGCAAAGCAAGGCATGGAAAGACAAAGGCAAGGGAAGGCAAAAGGGTAAAGCAAGGCAAGGAAAGGCAAGGGAAAAGGAGAAAGCAAAGCAAGGCAAGGCAAAAGGATAAGGAAGACACGTCAAGGCAAGGCAAAGATGAAAGCAAGGCAATGCAAGGCAATTCAAAACGGCAAAACAAGGAAAGGCAAGGCAAAAGGTCAAAAGAAAGGCAAGGCAAATCAGGGCAAAAGGAGAAAGGAAGGCAAGGCAAGACAAGGCAAAGAGACAAAGCAAGGCAAGGCAAAAGGGCATAGCAAGACAAGGTAAAGCAAAGGGGCAAAGCAAGGCATGGAAAGGCAAAGGCAAGGGAAGGCAAAAGGGTAAAGCAGGGCAAGGAAAGGCAAGGGAAAAGGAGAAAGCAAAGCAAGGCAAGGCAAAAGGATAAGGAAGACACGTCAAGGCAAGGCAAAGATGAAAGCAAGGCAATGCAAGGCAATTCAAAACGGCAAAACAAGGAAAGGCAAGGCAAAAGGGCAAAGCAAAGCAAGTCAAAAGGGCAAAGCATGACAAGGCAAGGCAAGGCAAAAGGGCAAAGCATGACAAGGCAAGGTAAGGCAAAAGGGCAAATCAAGACAAGGCAAAAGGGCAAAGCATAACAAGGCAAAGCAAGGCAAAAGGGCAAAGCAAGGCAAGTCAAAAGGGCAAAGCATGACAAGGCAAGGCAAGGAAAAAGGGTATAGCAAGTCAAGGCAAGGTATGGCAAAAGGGCAATTCAAGGAAAGGCAAAATGGCAAAGCAAGGCAAGGCAAAAGGGCAAAGCATGAAAAGGCAAGGCAAGGAAAAAGGGTATAGCAAGTCAAGGCAAGGTAAGGCAAAAGGGCAATTCAAGGAAAGACAAAATGGCAAAGCAAGGCAAGGCAAAAGGGCAAAGCATGACAAGGCAAGGCAAGGAAAAAGGGTATAGCAAGTCAAGGCAAGGTAAGGCAAAAGGGCAATTCAAGGAAAGGCAAAATGGCAAAGCAAGGCAAGGCAAAAGGGCAAAGCATGACAAGGCAAGGCAAGGAAAAAGGGTATAGCAAGTCAAGGCAAGGTAAGGCAAAAGGGCAATTCAAGGAAAGACAAAATGGCAAAGCAAGGCAAGGCAAAAGGACAAAGCATAACAAGGCAAAGCAAGGCAAAAGGGCAAAGCAAGGCAAGGCAAAAGGGCAAAGCAAGGCAAGTCAAAAGGGCAAAGCATGACAAGGCAAGGCAAGGAAAAAGGGTATAGCAAGTCAAGGCAAGGTAAGGCAAAAGGGCAATTCAAGGAAAGGCAAAATGGCAAAGCAAGGCAAGGCAAAAGGGCAAAGCAAGGCCAGGCAAAAGTGCAAAGAAAGGCAAGGCAAGGTAAGTCAAAAGGACAAACCATGGCAAGGCCAGGAAAAAGGCCAAAGCAAGGAAAGGCAAGGCAAAAGGGGAAAGCAAGGCAAGGGAAAATGGCAAAGCAAGGCAAGGTAAGGCAAGACAAAAGGGCAAAGCAAGGCAAGGAAAAAGAGCAAAGCATGGCAAGGCAAGGCAAAAGGTCAAAAGAAAGGCAAGGCAAATCAGGGCAAAAGGAGAAAGGAAGGCAAGGCAAGTCAAGGCAAAGAGTCAAAGCAAGGCAAGGCAAAGGGTCAAAGGAAGGCATGGAAAGGCAAGGCAAAGGAAGGCAAAAGAGTAAAGCAAGGCAAGGAAAGGCAAGGCAAAAGGGGAAAGCAAAGCAAGGCAAGGCAAAATGATAAGGAAGACACGTCAAGGCAAGGCAAAGATGAAAGTAAGGCAATGCAAGGCAATTCAAAACGGCAAAACAAGGAAAGGCAAGGCAAAAGGGCAAAGCAAAGCAAGTCAAAAGGGCAAAGCATGACAAGGTAAAGAAAGGCAAAAGGGCAATGCAAGGAAAGGCTAAATGGCAAAGCAAGACAAGGCAAAAGGGCAAAGCATAACAAGGCAAAGCAAGGCAAAAGGGCAAAGCAAGGCAAGTCAAAAGGGCAAAGCATGACAAGGCAAGGCAAGGAAAAATGGTATAGCAAGTCAAGGCAAGGTAAGGCAAAAGGGCAATTCAAGGAAAGGCAAAATGGCAAAGCAAGTCAAGGCAAAAGGACAAAGCAAAGCAAGTCAAAAGGGCAAAGCATGACAAGGCAAGGCAAGGAAAAAGGGTATAGCAAGTCAAGGCAAGGTAAGGCAAAAGGGCAATTCAAGGAAATGCAAAATGGCAAAGCAAGGCAAGGCAAAAGGGCAAAGCAAAGCAAGTCAAAATGGCAAAGTATGACAAGGCAAGGCAAGGAAAAAGGGTATAGCAAGTCAAGGCAAAGTAAGGCAAAAGGGCAATTCAAGGAAAGGCAAAATGGCAAAGCAAGGCAAGGCAAAAGGGCAAAGCATAACAAGGCAAAGCAAGGCAAAAGGGCAAAGCAAGGCAAGGCAAAAGGGCAAAGCAAGGCAAGTCAAAAAGGCAAAGCATGACAAGGCAAGGCAAGGAAAAAGGGTATAGCAAGTCAAGGCAAGGTAAGGCAAAAGGGCAATTCAAGGAAAGGCAAAATGGCAAAGCAAGGCAAGGCAAAAGGGCAAAGCATAACAAGGCAAAGCAAGGCAAAAGGGCAAAGCAAGGCAAGGCAAAAGGGCAAAGCAAGGCAAGTCAAAAAGGCAAAGCATGACAAGGCAAGGCAAGGAAAAAGGGTATAGCAAGTCAAGGCAAGGTAAGGCAAAAGGGCAATTCAAGGAAAGGCAAAATGGCAAAGCAAGGCAAGGCAAAAGGGCAAAGCAAGGCCAAGCAAAAGTGCAAAGAAAGGCAAGGCAAGGTAAGTCAAAAGGACAAACCATGGCAAGGCCAGGAAAAAGGCCAAAGAAAGGAAAGGCAAGGCAAAAGGGGAAAGCAAGGCAAGGGAAAATGGCAAAGCAAGGCAAGGCAAGGAAAGACAAAAGGGCAAAGCAAGGCAAGGAAAAAGAGCAAAGCATGGCAAGGCAAGGCAAAAGGTCAAAAGAAAGGCAAGGCAAATCAGGGCAAAAGGAGAAAGGAAGGCAAGGCAAGACAAGGCAAAGAGACAAAGCAAGGCAAGGCAAAAGGGCATAGCAAGACAAGGTAAAGCAAAGGGGCAAAGCAAGGCATGGAAAGGCAAAGGCAAGGGAAGGCAAAAGGGTAAAGCAGGGCAAGGAAAGGCAAGGGAAAAGGAGAAAGCAAAGCAAGGCAAGGCAAAAGGATAAGGAAGACACGTCAAGGCAAGGCAAAGATGAAAGCAAGGCAATGCAAGGCAATTCAAAACGGCAAAACAAGGAAAGGCAAGGCAAAAGGGCAAAGCAAAGCAAGTCAAAAGGGCAAAGCATGACAAGGCAAGGCAAGGCAAAAGGGCAAAGCATGACAAGGCAAGGTAAGGCAAAAAGGCAAATCAAGACAAGGCAAAAGGGCAAAGCATAACAAGGCAAAGCAAGGCAAAAGGGCAAAGCAAGGCAAGTCAAAAGGGCAAAGCATGACAAGGCAAGGCAAGGAAAAAGGGTATAGCAAGTCAAGGCAAGGTATGGCAAAAGGGCAATTCAAGGAAAGGCAAAATGGCAAAGCAAGGCAAGGCAAAAGGGCAAAGCATGAAAAGGCAAGGCAAGGAAAAAGGGTATAGCAAGTCAAGGCAAGGTAAGGTAAAAGGGCAATTCAAGGAAAGACAAAATGGCAAAGCAAGGCAAGGCAAAAGGGCAAAGCATGACAAGGCAAGGGAAGGAAAAAGGGTATAGCAAGTCAAGGCAAGGTAAGGCAAAAGGGCAATTCAAGGAAAGGCAAAATGGCAAAGCAAGGCAAGGCAAAAGGGCAAAGCATGACAAGGCAAGGCAAGGAAAAAGGGTATAGCAAGTCAAGGCAAGGTAAGGCAAAAGGGCAATTCAAGGAAAGACAAAATGGCAAAGCAAGGCAAGGCAAAAGGACAAAGCATAACAAGGCAAAGCAAGGCAAAAGGGCAAAGCAAGGCAAGGCAAAAGGGCAAAGCAAGGCAAGTCAAAAGGGCAAAGCATGACAAGGCAAGGCAAGGAAAAAGGGTATAGCAAGTCAAGGCAAGGTAAGGCAAAAGGGCAATTCAAGGAAAGGCAAAATGGCAAAGCAAGGCAAGGCAAAAGGGCAAAGCAAGGCCAGGCAAAAGTGCAAAGAAAGGCAAGGCAAGGTAAGTCAAAAGGACAAACCATGGCAAGGCCAGGAAAAAGGCCAAAGCAAGGAAAGGCAAGGCAAAAGGGGAAAGCAAGGCAAGGGAAAATGGCAAAGCAAGGCAAGGTAAGGCAAGACAAAAGGGCAAAGCAAGGCAAGGAAAAAGAGCAAAGCATGGCAAGGCAAGGCAAAAGGTCAAAAGAAAGGCAAGGCAAATCAGGGCAAAAGGAGAAAGGAAGGCAAGGCAAGTCAAGGCAAAGAGTCAAAGCAAGGCAAGGCAAAGGGTCAAAGGAAGGCATGGAAAGGCAAGGCAAAGGAAGGCAAAAGAGTAAAGCAAGGCAAGGAAAGGCAAGGCAAAAGGGGAAAGCAAAGCAAGGCAAGGCAAAATGATAAGGAAGACACGTCAAGGCAAGGCAAAGATGAAAGTAAGGCAATGCAAGGCAATTCAAAACGGCAAAACAAGGAAAGGCAAGGCAAAAGGGCAAAGCAAAGCAAGTCAAAAGGGCAAAGCATGACAAGGTAAAGAAAGGCAAAAGGGCAATGCAAGGAAAGGCTAAATGGCAAAGCAAGACAAGGCAAAAGGGCAAAGCATAACAAGGCAAAGCAAGGCAAAAGGGCAAAGCAAGGCAAGTCAAAAGGGCAAAGCATGACAAGGCAAGGCAAGGAAAACTGGTATAGCAAGTCAAGGCAAGGTAAGGCAAAAGGGCAATTCAAGGAAAGGCAAAATGGCAAAGCAAGTCAAGGCAAAAGGACAAAGCAAAGCAAGTCAAAAGGGCAAAGCATGACAAGGCAAGGCAAGGAAAAAGGGTATAGCAAGTCAAGGCAAGGTAAGGCAAAAGGGCAATTCAAGGAAATGCAAAATGGCAAAGCAAGGCAAGGCAAAAGGGCAAAGCAAAGCAAGTCAAAATGGCAAAGTATGACAAGGCAAGGCAAGGAAAAAGGGTATAGCAAGTCAAGGCAAAGTAAGGCAAAAGGGCAATTCAAGGAAAGGCAAAATGGCAAAGCAAGGCAAGGCAAAAGGGCAAAGCATAACAAGGCAAAGCAAGGCAAAAGGGCAAAGCAAGGCAAGGCAAAAGGGCAAAGCAAGGCAAGTCAAAAAGGCAAAGCATGACAAGGCAAGGCAAGGAAAAAGGGTATAGCAAGTCAAGGCAAGGTAAGGCAAAAGGGCAATTCAAGGAAAGGCAAAATGGCAAAGCAAGGCAAGGCAAAAGGGCAAAGCAAGGCCAAGCAAAAGTGCAAAGAAAGGCAAGGCAAGGTAAGTCAAAAGGACAAACCATGGCAAGGCCAGGAAAAAGGCCAAAGCAAGGAAAGGCAAGGCAAAAGGGGAAAGCAAGGCAAGGGAAAATGGCAAAGGAAGGCAAGGCAAGGAAAGACAAAAGGGCAAAGCAAGGCAAGGAAAAAGAGCAAAGCATGGCAAGGCAAGGCAAAAGGTCAAAAGAAAGGCAAGGCAAATCAGGGCAAAAGGAGAAAGGAAGGCAAGGCAAGACAAGGCAAAGAGACAAAGCAAGGCAAGGCAAAAGGGCATAGCAAGGCAAGGAAAGGCAAAGGGGCAAAGCAAGGCATGGAAAGGCAAAGGCAAGGGAAGGCAAAAGGGTAAAGCAAGGCAAGGAAAGGCAAGGGAAAAGGAGAAAGCAAAGCAAGGCAAGGCAAAAGGATAAGGAAGACACGTCAAGGCAAGGCAAAGATGAAAGCAAGGCAATGCAAGGCAATTCAAAACGGCAAAACAAGGAAAGGCAAGGCAAAAGGGCAAAGCAAAGCAAGTCAAAAGGGCAAAGCATGACAAGGCAAGGCAAGGCAAAAGGGCAAAGCATGACAAGGCAAGGTAAGGCAAAAGGGCAAATCAAGACAAGGCAAAAGGGCAAAGCATAACAAGGCAAAGCAAGGCAAAAGGGCAAAGCAAGGCAAGTCAAAAGGGCAAAGCATGACAAGGCAAGGCAAGGAAAAAGGGTATAGCAAGTCAAGGCAAGGTAAGGCAAAAGGGCAATTCAAGGAAAGGCAAAATGGCAAAGCAAGGCAAGGCAAAAGGGCAAAGCATGAAAAGGCAAGGCAAGGAAAAAGGGTATAGCAAGTCAAGGCAAGGTAAGGCAAAAGGGCAATTCAAGGAAAGACAAAATGGCAAAGCAAGGCAAGGCAAAAGGGCAAAGCATGACAAGGCAAGGCAAGGAAAAAGGGTATAGCAAGTCAAGGCAAGGTAAGGCAAAAGGGCAATTCAAGGAAAGGCAAAATGGCAAAGCAAGGCAAGGCAAAAGGGCAAAGCATGAAAAGGCAAGGCAAGGAAAAAGGGTATAGCAAGTCAAGGCAAGGTAAGGCAAAAGGGCAATTCAAGGAAATGCAAAATGGCAAAGCAAGGCAAGGCAAAAGGGCAAAGCATAACAAGGCAAAGCAAGGCAAAAGGGCAAAGCAAGGTAAGGCAAAAGGGCAAAGCAAGGCAAGTCAAAAAGGCAAAGCATGACAAGGCAAGGCAAGGAAAAAGGGTATAGCAAGTCAAGGCAAGGTAAGGCAAAAGGGCAATTCAAGGAAAGGCAAAATGGCAAAGCAAGGCAAGGCAAAAGGGCAAAGCAAGGCCAAGCAAAAGTGCAAAGAAAGGCAAGGCAAGGTAAGTCAAAAGGACAAACCATGGCAAGGCCAGGAAAAAGGCCAAAGAAAGGAAAGGCAAGGCAAAAGGGGAAAGCAAGGCAAGGGAAAATGGCAAAGCAAGGCAAGGCAAGGAAAGACAAAAGGGCAAAGCAAGGCAAGGAAAAAGAGCAAAGCATGGCAAGGCAAGGCAAAAGGTCAAAAGAAAGGCAAGGCAAATCAGGGCAAAAGGAGAAAGGAAGGCAAGGCAAGACAAGGCAAAGAGACAAAGCAAGGCAAGGCAAAAGGGCATAGCAAGACAAGGTAAAGCAAAGGGGCAAAGCAAGGCATGGAAAGGCAAAGGCAAGGGAAGGCAAAAGGGTAAAGCAGGGCAAGGAAAGGCAAGGGAAAAGGAGAAAGCAAAGCAAGGCAAGGCAAAAGGATAAGGAAGACACGTCAAGGCAAGGCAAAGATGAAAGCAAGGCAATGCAAGGCAATTCAAAACGGCAAAACAAGGAAAGGCAAGGCAAAAGGGCAAAGCAAAGCAAGTCAAAAGGGCAAAGCATGACAAGGCAAGGCAAGGCAAAAGGGCAAAGCATGACAAGGCAAGGTAAGGCAAAAGGGCAAATCAAGACAAGGCAAAAGGGCAAAGCATAACAAGGCAAAGCAAGGCAAAAGGGCAAAGCAAGGCAAGTCAAAAGGGCAAAGCATGACAAGGCAAGGCAAGGAAAAAGGGTATAGCAAGTCAAGGCAAGGTATGGCAAAAGGGCAATTCAAGGAAAGGCAAAATGGCAAAGCAAGGCAAGGCAAAAGGGCAAAGCATGAAAAGGCAAGGCAAGGAAAAAGGGTATAGCAAGTCAAGGCAAGGTAAGGCAAAAGGGCAATTCAAGGAAAGACAAAATGGCAAAGCAAGGCAAGGCAAAAGGGCAAAGCATGACAAGGCAAGGCAAGGAAAAAGGGTATAGCAAGTCAAGGCAAGGTAAGGCAAAAGGGCAATTCAAGGAAAGGCAAAATGGCAAAGCAAGGCAAGGCAAAAGGGCAAAGCATGACAAGGCAAGGCAAGGAAAAAGGGTATAGCAAGTCAAGGCAAGGTAAGGCAAAAGGGCAATTCAAGGAAAGACAAAATGGCAAAGCAAGGCAAGGCAAAAGGACAAAGCAAGGCAAGTCAAAAGGGCAAAGCATGACAAGGCAAGGCAAGGAAAAAGGGTATAGCAAGTCAAGGCAAGGTAAGGCAAAAGGGCAATTCAAGGAAAGGCAAAATGGCAAAGCAAGGCAAGGCAAAAGGGCAAAGCAAGGCCAGGCAAAAGTGCAAAGAAAGGCAAGGCAAGGTAAGTCAAAAGGACAAACCATGGCAAGGCCAGGAAAAAGGCCAAAGCAAGGAAAGGCAAGGCAAAAGGGGAAAGCAAGGCAAGGGAAAATGGCAAAGCAAGGCAAGGTAAGGCAAGACAAAAGGGCAAAGCAAGGCAAGGAAAAAGAGCAAAGCATGGCAAGGCAAGGCAAAAGGTCAAAAGAAAGGCAAGGCAAATCAGGGCAAAAGGAGAAAGGAAGGCAAGGCAAGTCAAGGCAAAGAGTCAAAGCAAGGCAAGGCAAAGGGTCAAAGGAAGGCATGGAAAGGCAAGGCAAAGGAAGGCAAAAGAGTAAAGCAAGGCAAGGAAAGGCAAGGCAAAAGGGGAAAGCAAAGCAAGGCAAGGCAAAATGATAAGGAAGACACGTCAAGGCAAGGCAAAGATGAAAGTAAGGCAATGCAAGGCAATTCAAAACGGCAAAACAAGGAAAGGCAAGGCAAAAGGGCAAAGCAAAGCAAGTCAAAAGGACAAAGCATGACAAGGTAAAGAAAGGCAAAAGGGCAATGCAAGGAAAGGCTAAATGGCAAAGCAAGACAAGGCAAAAGGGCAAAGCATAACAAGGCAAAAAAAGGCAAAAGGGCAAAGCAAGGCAAGTCAAAAGGGCAAAGCATGACAAGGCAAGGCAAGGAAAAATGGTATAGCAAGTCAAGGCAAGGTAAGGCAAAAGGGCAATTCAAGGAAAGGCAAAATGGCAAAGCAAGTCAAGGCAAAAGGACAAAGCAAAGCAAGTCAAAAGGGCAAAGCATGACAAGGCAAGGCAAGGAAAAAGGGTATAGCAAGTCAAGGCAAGGTAAGGCAAAAGGGCAATTCAAGGAAAGGCAAAATGGCAAAGCAAGGCAAGGCAAAAGGGCAAAGCAAAGCAAGTCAAAATGGCAAAGTATGACAAGGCAAGGCAAGGAAAAAGGGTATAGCAAGTCAAGGCAAAGTAAGGCAAAAGGGCAATTCAAGGAAAGGCAAAATGGCAAAGCAAGGCAAGGCAAAAGGGCAAAGCATAACAAGGCAAAGCAAGGCAAAAGGGCAAAGCAAGGCAAGGCAAAAGGGCAAAGCAAGGCAAGTCAAAAAGGCAAAGCATGACAAGGCAAGGCAAGGAAAAAGGGTATAGCAAGTCAAGGCAAGGTAAGGCAAAAGGGCAATTCAAGGAAAGGCAAAATGGCAAAGCAAGGCAAGGCAAAAGGGCAAAGCAAGGCCAAGCAAAAGTGCAAAGAAAGGCAAGGCAAGGTAAGTCAAAAGGACAAACCATGGCAAGGCCAGGAAAAAGGCCAAAGAAAGGAAAGGCAAGGCAAAAGGGGAAAGCAAGGCAAGGGAAAATGGCAAAGCAAGGCAAGGCAAGGAAAGACAAAAGGGCAAAGCAAGGCAAGGAAAAAGAGCAAAGCATGGCAAGGCAAGGCAAAAGGTCAAAAGAAAGGCAAGGCAAATCAGGGCAAAAGGAGAAAGGAAGGCAAGGCAAGACAAGGCAAAAGAGACAAAGCAAGGCAAGGCAAAAGGGCATAGCAAGACAAGGTAAAGCAAAGGGGCAAAGCAAGGCATGGAAAGGCAAAGGCAAGGGAAGGCAAAAGGGTAAAGCAGGGCAAGGAAAGGCAAGGGAAAAGGAGAAAGCAAAGCAAGGCAAGGCAAAAGGATAAGGAAGACACGTCAAGGCAAGGCAAAGATGAAAGCAAGGCAATGCAAGGCAATTCAAAACGGCAAAACAAGGAAAGGCAAGGCAAAAGGGCAAAGCAAAGCAAGTCAAAAGGGCAAAGCACGACAAGGCAAGGCAAGGCAAAAGGGCAAAGCATGACAAGGCAAGGTAAGGCAAAAGGGCAAATCAAGACAAGGCAAAAGGGCAAAGCATAACAAGGCAAAGCAAGGCAAAAGGGCAAAGCAAGGCAAGTCAAAAGGGCAAAGCATGACAAGGCAAGGCAAGGAAAAAGGGTATAGCAAGTCAAGGCAAGGTATGGCAAAAGGGCAATTCAAGGAAAGGCAAAATGGCAAAGCAAGGCAAGGCAAAAGGGCAAAGCATGAAAAGGCAAGGCAAGGAAAAAGGGTATAGCAAGTCAAGGCAAGGTAAGGCAAAAGGGCAATTCAAGGAAAGACAAAATGGCAAAGCAAGGCAAGGCAAAAGGGCAAAGCATGACAAGGCAAGGCAAGGAAAAAGGGTATAGCAAGTCAAGGCAAGGTAAGGCAAAAGGGCAATTCAAGGAAAGGCAAAATGGCAAAGCAAGGCAAGGCAAAAGGGCAAAGCATGACAAGGCAAGGCAAGGAAAAAGGGTATAGCAAGTCAAGGCAAGGTAAGGCAAAAGGGCAATTCAAGGAAAGACAAAATGGCAAAGCAAGGCAAGGCAAAAGGACAAAGCATAACAAGGCAAAGCAAGGCAAAAGGGCAAAGCAAGGCAAGGCAAAAGGGCAAAGCAAGGCAAGTCAAAAGGGCAAAGCATGACAAGGCAAGGCAAGGAAAAAGGGTATAGCAAGTCAAGGCAAGGTAAGGCAAAAGGGCAATTCAAGGAAAGGCAAAATGGCAAAGCAAGGCAAGGCAAAAGGGCAAAGCAAGGCCAGGCAAAAGTGCAAAGAAAGGCAAGGCAAGGTAAGTCAAAAGGACAAACCATGGCAAGGCCAGGAAAAAGGCCAAAGCAAGGAAAGGCAAGGCAAAAGGGGAAAGCAAGGCAAGGGAAAATGGCAAAGCAAGGCAAGGTAAGGCAAGACAAAAGGGCAAAGCAAGGCAAGGAAAAAGAGCAAAGCATGGCAAGGCAAGGCAAAAGGTCAAAAGAAAGGCAAGGCAAATCAGGGCAAAAGGAGAAAGGAAGGCAAGGCAAGTCAAGGCAAAGAGTCAAAGCAAGGCAAGGCAAAGGGTCAAAGGAAGGCATGGAAAGGCAAGGCAAAGGAAGGCAAAAGAGTAAAGCAAGGCAAGGAAAGGCAAGGCAAAAGGGGAAAGCAAAGCAAGGCAAGGCAAAATGATAAGGAAGACACGTCAAGGCAAGGCAAAGATGAAAGTAAGGCAATGCAAGGCAATTCAAAACGGCAAAACAAGGAAAGGCAAGGCAAAAGGGCAAAGCAAAGCAAGTCAAAAGGGCAAAGCATGACAAGGTAAAGAAAGGCAAAAGGGCAATGCAAGGAAAGGCTAAATGGCAAAGCAAGACAAGGCAAAAGGGCAAAGCATAACAAGGCAAAGCAAGGCAAAAGGGCAAAGCAAGGCAAGTCAAAAGGGCAAAGCATGACAAGGCAAGGCAAGGAAAAATGGTATAGCAAGTCAAGGCAAGGTAAGGCAAAAGGGCAATTCAAGGAAAGGCAAAATGGCAAAGCAAGTCAAGGCAAAAGGACAAAGCAAAGCAAGTCAAAAGGGCAAAGCATGACAAGGCAAGGCAAGGAAAAAGGGTATAGCAAGTCAAGGCAAGGTAAGGCAAAAGGGCAATTCAAGGAAATGCAAAATGGCAAAGCAAGGCAAGGCAAAAGGGCAAAGCAAAGCAAGTCAAAATGGCAAAGTATGACAAGGCAAGGCAAGGAAAAAGGGTATAGCAAGTCAAGGCAAAGTAAGGCAAAAGGGCAATTCAAGGAAAGGCAAAATGGCAAAGCAAGGCAAGGCAAAAGGGCAAAGCATAACAAGGCAAAGCAAGGCAAAAGGGCAAAGCAAGGCAAGGCAAAAGGGCAAAGCAAGGCAAGTCAAAAAGGCAAAGCATGACAAGGCAAGGCAAGGAAAAAGGGTATAGCAAGTCAAGGCAAGGTAAGGCAAAAGGGCAATTCAAGGAAAGGCAAAATGGCAAAGCAAGGCAAGGCAAAAGGGCAAAGCAAGGCCAAGCAAAAGTGCAAAGAAAGGCAAGGCAAGGTAAGTCAAAAGGACAAACCATGGCAAGGCCAGGAAAAAGGCCAAAGCAAGGAAAGGCAAGGCAAAAGGGGAAAGCAAGGCAAGGGAAAATGGCAAAGGAAGGCAAGGCAAGGAAAGACAAAAGGGCAAAGCAAGGCAAGGAAAAAGAGCAAAGCATGGCAAGGCAAGGCAAAAGGTCAAAAGAAAGGCAAGGCAAATCAGGGCAAAAGGAGAAAGGAAGGCAAGGCAAGACAAGGCAAAGAGACAAAGCAAGGCAAGGCAAAAGGGCATAGCAAGGCAAGGAAAGGCAAAGGGGCAAAGCAAGGCATGGAAAGGCAAAGGCAAGGGAAGGCAAAAGGGTAAAGCAAGGCAAGGAAAGGCAAGGGAAAAGGAGAAAGCAAAGCAAGGCAAGGCAAAAGGATAAGGAAGACACGTCAAGGCAAGGCAAAGATGAAAGCAAGGCAATGCAAGGCAATTCAAAACGGCAAAACAAGGAAAGGCAAGGCAAAAGGGCAAAGCAAAGCAAGTCAAAAGGGCAAAGCATGACAAGGCAAGGCAAGGCAAAAGGGCAAAGCATGACAAGGCAAGGTAAGGCAAAAGGGCAAATCAAGACAAGGCAAAAGGGCAAAGCATAACAAGGCAAAGCAAGGCAAAAGGGCAAAGCAAGGCAAGTCAAAAGGGCAAAGCATGACAAGGCAAGGCAAGGAAAAAGGGTATAGCAAGTCAAGGCAAGGTAAGGCAAAAGGGCAATTCAAGGAAAGGCAAAATGGCAAAGCAAGGCAAGGCAAAAGGGCAAAGCATGAAAAGGCAAGGCAAGGAAAAAGGGTATAGCAAGTCAAGGCAAGGTAAGGCAAAAGGGCAATTCAAGGAAAGACAAAATGGCAAAGCAAGGCAAGGCAAAAGGGCAAAGCATGACAAGGCAAGGCAAGGAAAAAGGGTATAGCAAGTCAAGGCAAGGTAAGGCAAAAGGGCAATTCAAGGAAAGGCAAAATGGCAAAGCAAGGCAAGGCAAAAGGGCAAAGCATGAAAAGGCAAGGCAAGGCAAAAGGGTATAGCAAGTCAAGGCAAGGTAAGGCAAAAGGGCAATTCAAGGAAATGCAAAATGGCAAAGCAAGGCAAGGCAAAAGGGCAAAGCATAACAAGGCAAAGCAAGGCAAAAGGGCAAAGCAAGGTAAGGCAAAAGGGCAAAGCAAGGCAAGTCAAAAAGGCAAAGCATGACAAGGCAAGGCAAGGAAAAAGGGTATAGCAAGTCAAGGCAAGGTAAGGCAAAAGGGCATTTCAAGGAAAGGCAAAATGGCAAAGCAAGGCAAGGCAAAAGGGCAAAGCAAGGCCAAGCAAAAGTGCAAAGAAAGGCAAGGCAAGGTAAGTCAAAAGGACAAACCATGGCAAGGCCAGGAAAAAGGCCAAAGAAAGGAAAGGCAAGGCAAAAGGGGAAAGCAAGGCAAGGGAAAATGGCAAAGCAAGGCAAGGCAAGGAAAGACAAAAGGGCAAAGCAAGGCAAGGAAAAAGAGCAAAGCATGGCAAGGCAAGGCAAAAGGTCAAAAGAAAGGCAAGGCAAATCAGGGCAAAAGGAGAAAGGAAGGCAAGGCAAGACAAGGCAAAGAGACAAAGCAAGGCAAGGCAAAAGGGCATAGCAAGACAAGGTAAAGCAAAGGGGCAAAGCAAGGCATGGAAAGGCAAAGGCAAGGGAAGGCAAAAGGGTAAAGCAGGGCAAGGAAAGGCAAGGGAAAAGGAGAAAGCAAAGCAAGGCAAGGCAAAAGGATAAGGAAGACACGTCAAGGCAAGGCAAAGATGAAAGCAAGGCAATGCAAGGCAATTCAAAACGGCAAAACAAGGAAAGGCAAGGCAAAAGGGCAAAGCAAAGCAAGTCAAAAGGGCAAAGCATGACAAGGCAAGGCAAGGCAAAAGGGCAAAGCATGACAAGGCAAGGTAAGGCAAAAGGGCAAATCAAGACAAGGCAAAAGGGCAAAGCATAACAAGGCAAAGCAAGGCAAAAGGGCAAAGCAAGGCAAGTCAAAAGGGCAAAGCATGACAAGGCAAGGCAAGGAAAAAGGGTATAGCAAGTCAAGGCAAGGTATGGCAAAAGGGCAATTCAAGGAAAGGCAAAATGGCAAAGCAAGGCAAGGCAAAAGGGCAAAGCATGAAAAGGCAAGGCAAGGAAAAAGGGTATAGCAAGTCAAGGCAAGGTAAGGCAAAAGGGCAATTCAAGGAAAGACAAAATGGCAAAGCAAGGCAAGGCAAAAGGGCAAAGCATGACAAGGCAAGGCAAGGAAAAAGGGTATAGCAAGTCAAGGCAAGGTAAGGCAAAAGGGCAATTCAAGGAAAGGCAAAATGGCAAAGCAAGGCAAGGCAAAAGGGCAAAGCATGACAAGGCAAGGCAAGGAAAAAGGGTATAGCAAGTCAAGGCAAGGTAAGGCAAAAGGGCAATTCAAGGAAAGACAAAATGGCAAAGCAAGGCAAGGCAAAAGGACAAAGCATAACAAGGCAAAGCAAGGCAAAAGGGCAAAGCAAGGCAAGGCAAAAGGGCAAAGCAAGGCAAGTCAAAAGGGCAAAGCATGACAAGGCAAGGCAAGGAAAAAGGGTATAGCAAGTCAAGGCAAGGTAAGGCAAAAGGGCAATTCAAGGAAAGGCAAAATGGCAAAGCAAGGCAAGGCAAAAGGGCAAAGCAAGGCCAGGCAAAAGTGCAAAGAAAGGCAAGGCAAGGTAAGTCAAAAGGACAAACCATGGCAAGGCCAGGAAAAAGGCCAAAGCAAGGAAAGGCAAGGCAAAAGGGGAAAGCAAGGCAAGGGAAAATGGCAAAGCAAGGCAAGGTAAGGCAAGACAAAAGGGCAAAGCAAGGCAAGGAAAAAGAGCAAAGCATGGCAAGGCAAGGCAAAAGGTCAAAAGAAAGGCAAGGCAAATCAGGGCAAAAGGAGAAAGGAAGGCAAGGCAAGTCAAGGCAAAGAGTCAAAGCAAGGCAAGGCAAAGGGTCAAAGGAAGGCATGGAAAGGCAAGGCAAAGGAAGGCAAAAGAGTAAAGCAAGGCAAGGAAAGGCAAGGCAAAAGGGGAAAGCAAAGCAAGGCAAGGCAAAATGATAAGGAAGACACGTCAAGGCAAGGCAAAGATGAAAGTAAGGCAATGCAAGGCAATTCAAAACGGCAAAACAAGGAAAGGCAAGGCAAAAGGGCAAAGCAAAGCAAGTCAAAAGGGCAAAGCATGACAAGGTAAAGAAAGGCAAAAGGGCAATGCAAGGAAAGGCTACATGGCAAAGCAAGACAAGGCAAAAGGGCAAAGCATAACAAGGCAAAGCAAGGCAAAAGGGCAAAGCAAGGCAAGTCAAAAGGGCAAAGCATGACAAGGCAAGGCAAGGAAAAATGGTATAGCAAGTCAAGGCAAGGTAAGGCAAAAGGGCAATTCAAGGAAAGGCAAAATGGCAAAGCAAGTCAAGGCAAAAGGACAAAGCAAAGCAAGTCAAAAGGGCAAAGCATGACAAGGCAAGGCAAGGAAAAAGGGTATAGCAAGTCAAGGCAAGGTAAGGCAAAAGGGCAATTCAAGGAAATGCAAAATGGCAAAGCAAAGCAAGGCAAAAGGGCAAAGCAAAGCAAGTCAAAATGGCAAAGTATGACAAGGCAAGGCAAGGAAAAAGGGTATAGCAAGTCAAGGCAAAGTAAGGCAAAAGGGCAATTCAAGGAAAGGCAAAATGGCAAAGCAAGGCAAGGCAAAAGGGCAAAGCATAACAAGGCAAAGCAAGGCAAAAGGGCAAAGCAAGGCAAGGCAAAAGGGCAAAGCAAGGAAAGTCAAAAAGGCAAAGCATGACAAGGCAAGGCAAGGAAAAAGGGTATAGCAAGTCAAGGCAAGGTAAGGCAAAAGGGCAATTCAAGGAAAGGCAAAATGGCAAAGCAAGGCAAGGCAAAAGGGCAAAGCATAACAAGGCAAAGCAAGGCAAAAGGGCAAAGCAAGGTAAGGCAAAAGGGCAAAGCAAGGCAAGTCAAAAAGGCAAAGCATGACAAGGCAAGGCAAGGAAAAAGGGTATAGCAAGTCAAGGCAAGGTAAGGCAAAAGGGCAATTCAAGGAAAGGCAAAATGGCAAAGCAAGGCAAGGCAAAAGGGCAAAGCAAGGCCAAGCAAAAGTGCAAAGAAAGGCAAGGCAAGGTAAGTCAAAAGGACAAACCATGGCAAGGCCAGGAAAAAGGCCAAAGAAAGGAAAGGCAAGGCAAAAGGGGAAAGCAAGGCAAGGGAAAATGGCAAAGCAAGGCAAGGCAAGGAAAGACAAAAGGGCAAAGCAAGGCAAGGAAAAAGAGCAAAGCATGGCAAGGCAAGGCAAAAGGTCAAAAGAAAGGCAAGGCAAATCAGGGCAAAAGGAGAAAGGAAGGCAAGGCAAGACAAGGCAAAGAGACAAAGCAAGGCAAGGCAAAAGGGCATAGCAAGACAAGGTAAAGCAAAGGGGCAAAGCAAGGCATGGAAAGGCAAAGGCAAGGGAAGGCAAAAGGGTAAAGCAGGGCAAGGAAAGGCAAGGGAAAAGGAGAAAGCAAAGCAAGGCAAGGCAAAAGGATAAGGAAGACACGTCAAGGCAAGGCAAAGATGAAAGCAAGGCAATGCAAGGCAATTCAAAACGGCAAAACAAGGAAAGGCAAGGCAAAAGGGCAAAGCAAAGCAAGTCAAAAGGGCAAAGCATGACAAGGCAAGGCAAGGCAAAAGGGCAAAGCATGACAAGGCAAGGTAAGGCAAAAGGGCAAATCAAGACAAGGCAAAAGGGCAAAGCATAACAAGGCAAAGCAAGGCAAAAGGGCAAAGCAAGGCAAGTCAAAAGGGCAAAGCATGACAAGGCAAGGCAAGGAAAAAGGGTATAGCAAGTCAAGGCAAGGTATGGCAAAAGGGCAATTCAAGGAAAGGCAAAATGGCAAAGCAAGGCAAGGCAAAAGGGCAAAGCATGAAAAGGCAAGGCAAGGAAAAAGGGTATAGCAAGTCAAGGCAAGGTAAGGCAAAAGGGCAATTCAAGGAAAGACAAAATGGCAAAGCAAGGCAAGGCAAAAGGGCAAAGCATGACAAGGCAAGGCAAGGAAAAAGGGTATAGCAAGTCAAGGCAAGGTAAGGCAAAAGGGCAATTCAAGGAAAGGCAAAATGGCAAAGCAAGGCAAGGCAAAAGGGCAAAGCATGACAAGGCAAGGCAAGGAAAAAGGGTATAGCAAGTCAAGGCAAGGTAAGGCAAAAGGGCAAATCAACGAAAGACAAAATGGCAAAGCAAGGCAAGGCAAAAGGACAAAGCATAACAAGGCAAAGCAAGGCAAAAGGGCAAAGCAAGGCAAGGCAAAAGGGCAAAGCAAGGCAAGTCAAAAGGGCAAAGCATGACAAGGCAAGGCAAGGAAAAAGGGTATAGCAAGTCAAGGCAAGGTAAGGCAAAAGGGCAATTCAAGGAAAGGCAAAATGGCAAAGCAAGGCAAGGCAAAAGGGCAAAGCAAGGCCAGGCAAAAGTGCAAAGAAAGGCAAGGCAAGGTAAGTCAAAAGGACAAACCATGGCAAGGCCAGGAAAAAGGCCAAAGCAAGGAAAGGCAAGGCAAAAGGGGAAAGCAAGGCAAGGGAAAATGGCAAAGCAAGGCAAGGTAAGGCAAGACAAAAGGGCAAAGCAAGGCAAGGAAAAAGAGCAAAGCATGGCAAGGCAAGGCAAAAGGTCAAAAGAAAGGCAAGGCAAATCAGGGCAAAAGGAGAAAGGAAGGCAAGGCAAGTCAAGGCAAAGAGTCAAAGCAAGGCAAGGCAAAGGGTCAAAGGAAGGCATGGAAAGGCAAGGCAAAGGAAGGCAAAAGAGTAAAGCAAGGCAAGGAAAGGCAAGGCAAAAGGGGAAAGCAAAGCAAGGCAAGGCAAAATGATAAGGAAGACACGTCAAGGCAAGGCAAAGATGAAAGTAAGGCAATGCAAGGCAATTCAAAACGGCAAAACAAGGAAAGGCAAGGCAAAAGGGCAAAGCAAAGCAAGTCAAAAGGGCAAAGCATGACAAGGTAAAGAAAGGCAAAAGGGCAATGCAAGGAAAGGCTAAATGGCAAAGCAAGACAAGGCAAAAGGGCAAAGCATAACAAGGCAAAGCAAGGCAAAAAGGCAAAGCAAGGCAAGTCAAAAGGGCAAAGCATGACAAGGCAAGGCAAGGAAAAATGGTATAGCAAGTCAAGGCAAGGTAAGGCAAAAGGGCAATTCAAGGAAAGGCAAAATGGCAAAGCAAGTCAAGGCAAAAGGACAAAGCAAAGCAAGTCAAAAGGGCAAAGCATGACAAGGCAAGGCAAGGAAAAAGGGTATAGCAAGTCAAGGCAAGGTAAGGCAAAAGGGCAATTCAAGGAAATGCAAAATGGCAAAGCAAGGCAAGGCAAAAGGGCAAAGCAAAGCAAGTCAAAATGGCAAAGTATGACAAGGCAAGGCAAGGAAAAAGGGTATAGCAAGTCAAGGCAAAGTAAGGCAAAAGGGCAATTCAAGGAAAGGCAAAATGGCAAAGCAAGGCAAGGCAAAAGGGCAAAGCATAACAAGGCAAAGCAAGGCAAAAGGGCAAAGCAAGGCAAGGCAAAAGGGCAAAGCAAGGCAAGTCAAAAAGGCAAAGCATGACAAGGCAAGGCAAGGAAAAAGGGTATAGCAAGTCAAGGCAAGGTAAGGCAAAAGGGCAATTCAAGGAAAGGCAAAATGGCAAAGCAAGGCAAGGCAAAAGGGCAAAGCAAGGCCAAGCAAAAGTGCAAAGAAAGGCAAGGCAAGGTAAGTCAAAAGGACAAACCATGGCAAGGCCAGGAAAAAGGCCAAAGCAAGGAAAGGCAAGGCAAAAGGGGAAAGCAAGGCAAGGGAAAATGGCAAAGGAAGGCAAGGCAAGGAAAGACAAAAGGGCAAAGCAAGGCAAGGAAAAAGAGCAAAGCATGGCAAGGCAAGGCAAAAGGTCAAAAGAAAGGCAAGGCAAATCAGGGCAAAAGGAGAAAGGAAGGCAAGGCAAGACAAGGCAAAGAGACAAAGCAAGGCAAGGCAAAAGGGCATAGCAAGGCAAGGAAAGGCAAAGGGGCAAAGCAAGGCATGGAAAGGCAAAGGCAAGGGAAGGCAAAAGGGTAAAGCAAGGCAAGGAAAGGCAAGGGAAAAGGAGAAAGCAAAGCAAGGCAAGGCAAAAGGATAAGGAAGACACGTCAAGGCAAGGCAAAGATGAAAGCAAGGCAATGCAAGGCAATTCAAAACGGCAAAACAAGGAAAGGCAAGGCAAAAGGGCAAAGCAAAGCAAGTCAAAAGGGCAAAGCATGACAAGGCAAGGCAAGGCAAAAGGGCAAAGCATGACAAGGCAAGGTAAGGCAAAAGGGCAAATCAAGACAAGGCAAAAGGGCAAAGCATAACAAGGCAAAGCAAGGCAAAAGGGCAAAGCAAGGCAAGTCAAAAGGGCAAAGCATGACAAGGCAAGGCAAGGAAAAAGGGTATAGCAAGTCAAGGCAAGGTAAGGCAAAAGGGCAATTCAAGGAAAGGCAAAATGGCAAAGCAAGGCAAGGCAAAAGGGCAAAGCATGAAAAGGCAAGGCAAGGAAAAAGGGTATAGCAAGTCAAGGCAAGGTAAGGCAAAAGGGCAATTCAAGGAAAGACAAAATGGCAAAGCAAGGCAAGGCAAAAGGGAAAAGCATGACAAGGCAAGGCAAGGAAAAAGGGTATAGCAAGTCAAGGCAAGGTAAGGCAAAAGGGCAATTCAAGGAAAGGCAAAATGGCAAAGCAAGGCAAGGCAAAAGGGCAAAGCATGAAAAGGCAAGGCAAGGAAAAAGGGTATAGCAAGTCAAGGCAAGGTAAGGCAAAAGGGCAATTCAAGGAAATGCAAAATGGCAAAGCAAGGCAAGGCAAAAGGGCAAAGCATAACAAGGCAAAGCAAGGCAAAAGGGCAAAGCAAGGCAAGGCAAAAGGGCAAAGCAAGGCAAGTCAAAAAGGCAAAGCATGACAAGGCAAGGCAAGGAAAAAGGGTATAGCAAGTCAAGGCAAGGTAAAGCAAAAGGGCAATTCAAGGAAAGGCAAAATGGTAAAGCAAGGCAAGGCAAAAGGGCAAAGCAAGGCCAAGCAAAAGTGCAAAGAAAGGCAAGGCAAGGTAAGTCAAAAGGACAAACCATGGCAAGGCCAGGAAAAAGGCCAAAGAAAGGAAAGGCAAGGCAAAAGGGGAAAGCAAGGCAAGGGAAAATGGCAAAGCAAGGCAAGGCAAGGAAAGACAAAAGGGCAAAGCAAGGCAAGGAAAAAGAGCAAAGCATGGCAAGGCAAGGCAAAAGGTCAAAAGAAAGGCAAGGCAAATCAGGGCAAAAGGAGAAAGGAAGGCAAGGCAAGACAAGGCAAAGAGACAAAGCAAGGCAAGGCAAAAGGGCATAGCAAGACAAGGTAAAGCAAAGGGGCAAAGCAAGGCATGGAAAGGCAAAGGCAAGGGAAGGCAAAAGGGTAAAGCAGGGCAAGGAAAGGCAAGGGAAAAGGAGAAAGCAAAGCAAGGCAAGGCAAAAGGATAAGGAAGACACGTCAAGGCAAGGCAAAGATGAAAGCAAGGCAATGCAAGGCAATTCAAAACGGCAAAACAAGGAAAGGCAAGGCAAAAGGGCAAAGCAAAGCAAGTCAAAAGGGCAAAGCATGACAAGGCAAGGCAAGGCAAAAGGGCAAAGCATGACAAGGCAAGGTAAGGCAAAAGGGCAAATCAAGACAAGGCAAAAGGGCAAAGCATAACAAGGCAAAGCAAGGCAAAAGGGCAAAGCAAGGCAAGTCAAAAGGGCAAAGCATGACAAGGCAAGGCAAGGAAAAAGGGTATAGCAAGTCAAGGCAAGGTATGGCAAAAGGGCAATTCAAGGAAAGGCAAAATGGCAAAGCAAGGCAAGGCAAAAGGGCAAAGCATGACAAGGCAAGGCAAGGAAAAAGGGAATAGCAAGTCAAGGCAAGGTAAGGCAAAAGGGCAATTCAAGGAAAGGCAAAATGGCAAAGCAAGGCAAGGCAAAAGGGCAAAGCATGACAAGGCAAGGCAAGGAAAAAGGGTATAGCAAGTCAAGGCAAGGTAAGGCAAAAGGGCAATTCAAGGAAAGGCAAAATGGCAAAGCAAGGCAAGGCAAAAGGGCAAAGCATGACAAGGCAAGGCAAGGAAAAAGGGTATAGTAAGTCAAGGCAAGGTAAGGCAAAAGGGCAATTCAAGGAAAGACAAAATGGCAAAGCAAGGCAAGGCAAAAGGGCAAAGCATGGCAAGGCAAGGAAAAAGGGCAACTCAATGCAAGGCCAGGCAAAAGGGCAAAGAAAGGCAAGGCAAGGTAAGTCAAAAGGACAAACCATGGCAAGTCCAGGAAAAAGGCCAAAGCAAGGAAAGGCAAGGCAAAAGGGAAAAGCAAGGCAAGGGAAAATGGCAAAGCAGAGCAAGGCAAGGCAAGACAAAAGGGCAAAGCAAGGCAAGGAAAAAGAGCAAAGCATGGCAAGGCAAGGCAAGGCAAAAGGTCAAAAGAAAGGCAAGGCAAATCAGGGCAAAAGGAGAAAGGAAGGCAAGGCAAGACAAGGCAAAGAGGCAAAGCAAGGCAAGGTAAGGCAAGGCAAAAGGGGAAAGCAAAGCAAGGCAAGGCGAAAGGATAAGGAAGACACGTCAAGGCAAGGCAAAGATGAAAGTAAGGCAATGCAAGGAAATTGAAAACGGCAAAACAAGGAAAGGCAAGGCAAAAGGGCAAAGCAAAGCAAGTCAAAAGGGCAAAGCATGACAAGGCAAGGCAAGGCAAAAGGGCAAAGCATGTCAAGGCAAGGTAAGGCAAAAGGGCAATGCAAGGAAAAGCAAAATGGCAAAGCAAGACAAGGCAAAAGGGAAAGCATAACAAGGCAAAGCAAGGCAAAAGGGCAAAGCAAGACAAGGCAAAAGGGCAAAGCAAGGAAAGTCAAAAGGGCAAAGCATGACAAGGCAAGGCAAGGAAAAAGGGTATAGCAAGTCAAGGCAAGGTAAGGCAAAAGGGCAATTCAAGGAAAGGCAAAATGGCAAAGCAAGGCAAGGCAAAAGGGCAAAGCAAAGCAAGTCAAAAGGGCAAAGCATGACAAGGCAAGGCAATGCAAAAGGGCAAAGCATGAAAAGGCAAGGCAAGGCAAAAGGGTAAAGCATGTCAAGGCAAGGTAAGGCAAAAGGGCAATGCAAGGAAAAGCAAAATGGCAAAGCAAGACAAGGCAAAAGGGAAAGCATAACAAGGCAAAGCAAGGCAAAAGGGCAAAGCAAGACAAGGCAAAAGGGCAAAGCAAGGAAAGTCAAAAGGGCAAAGCATGACAAGGCAAGGCAAGGAAAAAGGGTATAGCAAGTCAAGGCAAGGTAAGGCAAAAGGGCAATTCAAGGAAAGGCAAAATGGCAAAGCAAGGCAAGGCAAAAGGACAAAGCAAAGCAAGTTAAAAGGGCAAAGCATGACAAGGCAAGGCAAGGAAAAAGGGTGTAGCAAGTCAAGGCAAGGTAAGGCAAAAGGGCAATTCAAGGAAAGGAAAAATGGCAAAGCAAGGCAAGGCAAAAGGACAAAGCAAAGCAAGTCAAAAGGGCAAAGCATGACAAGGCAAGGCAAGGAAAAAGGGTATAGCAAGTCAAGGCAAGGTAAGGCAAAAGGGCAATTCAAGGAAAGGCAAAATGGCAAAGCAAGGCAAGGCAAAAGGGCAAAGCATGAAAAGGCAAGGCAAGGAAAAAGGGTATAGCAAGTCAAGGCAAGGTAAGGCAAAAGGGCAATTCAAGGAAAGACAAAATGGCAAAGCAAGGCAAGGAAAAAGGGCAAAGCAAGGCAAGGCAAAAGGGCAAAGCAAGGCAAGTCCAAAAGGCAAAGCATGACAAGGCAAGGCAAGGAAAAAGGGTATAGCAAGTCAAGGCAAGGTAAGGCAAAAGGGCAATTCAAGGAAAGGCAAAATGGCAAAGCAAGGCAAGGCAAAAGGGCAAAGCAAGGCCAAGCAAAAGTGCAAAGAAAGGCAAGGCAAGGTAAGTCAAAAGGACAAACCATGGCAAGGCCAGGAAAAAGGCCAAAGCAAGGAAAGGCAAGGCAAAAGGGGAAAGCAAGGCAAGGGAAAATGGCAAAGCAAGGCAAGGCAAGGAAAGACAAAAGGGCAAAGCAAGGCAAGGAAAAAGAGCAAAGCATGGCAAGGCAAGGCAAAAGGTCAAAAGAAAGGCAAGGCAAATCAGGGCAAAAGGAGAAAGGAAGGCAAGGCAAGACAAGGCAAAGAGACAAAGCAAGGCAAGGCAAAAGGGCATAGCAAGACAAGGTAAAGCAAAGGGGCAAAGCAAGGCATGGAAAGGCAAAGGCAAGGGAAGGCAAAAGGGTAAAGCAGGGCAAGGAAAGGCAAGGGAAAAGGAGAAAGCAAAGCAAGGCAAGGCAAAAGGATAAGGAAGACACGTCAAGGCAAGGCAAAGATGAAAGCAAGGCAATGCAAGGCAATTCAAAACGGCAAAACAAGGAAAGGCAAGGCAAAAGGGCAAAGCAAAGCAAGTCAAAAGGGCAAAGCATGACAAGGCAAGGCAAGGCAAAAGGGCAAAGCATGACAAGGCAAGGTAAGGCAAAAGGGCAAATCAAGACAAGGCAAAAGGGCAAAGCATAACAAGGCAAAGCAAGGCAAAAGGGCAAAGCAAGGCAAGTCAAAAGGGCAAAGCATGACAAGGCAAGGCAAGGAAAAAGGGTATAGCAAGTCAAGGCAAGGTAAGGCAAAAGGGCAATTCAAGGAAAGACAAAATGGCAAAGCAAGGCAAGGCAAAAGGGCAAAGCATGGCAAGGCAAGGAAAAAGGGCAACTCAATGCAAGGCCAGGCAAAAGGGCAAAGAAAGGCAAGGCAAGGTAAGTCAAAAGGACAAACCATGGCAAGGCCAGGAAAAAGGCCAAAGCAAGGAAAGGCAAGGCAAAAGGGAAAAGCAAGGCAAGGGAAAATGGCAAAGCAAGGCAAGGCAAGGCAAGACAAAAGGGCAAAGCAAGGCAAGGAAAAAGAGCAAAGCATGGCAAGGCAAGGCAAAAGGTCAAAAGAAAGGCAAGGCAAATCAGGGCAAAAGGAGAAAGGAAGGCAAGGCAAGACAAGGCAAAGAGGCAAAGCAAGGCAAGGTAAGGCAAGGCAAAAGGGGAAAGCAATGCAAGGCAAGGCGAAAGGATAAGGAAGACACGTCAAGGCAAGGCAAAGATGAAAGTAAGGCAATGCAAGGAAATTGAAAACGGCAAAACAAGGAAAGGCAAGGCAAAAGGGCAAAGCAAAGCAAGTCAAAAGGGAAAAGCATGACAAGGCAAGGCAAGGCAAAAGGGTAAAGCATGTCAAGGCAAGGTAAGGCAAAAGGGCAATGCAAGGAAAAGCAAAATGGCAAAGCAAGAGAAGGCAAAAGGGAAAGCATAACAAGGCAAAGCAAGGCAAAAGGGCAAAGCAAGACAAGGCAAAAGGGCAAAGCAAGGAAAGTCAAAAGGGCAAAGCATGACAAGGCAAGGCAAGGAAAAAGGGTATAGCAAGTCAAGGCAAGGTAAGGCAAAAGGGCAATTCAAGGAAAGGCAAAATGGCAAAGCAAGGCAAGGCAAAAGGACAAAGCAAAGCAAGTCAAAAGGGCAAAGCATGACAAGGCAAGGCAATGCAAAAGGGCAAAGCATGAAAAGGCAAGGCAAGGCAAAAGGGTAAAGCATGTCAAGGCAAGGTAAGGCAAAAGGGCAATGCAAGGAAAAGCAAAATGGCAAAGCAAGACAAGGCAAAAGGGAAAGCATAACAAGGCAAAGCAAGGCAAAAGGGCAAAGCAAGACAAGGCAAAAGGGCAAAGCAAGGAAAGTCAAAAGGGCAAAGCATGACAAGGCAAGGCAAGGAAAAAGGGTATAGCAAGTCAAGGCAAGGTAAGGCAAAAGGGCAATTCAAGGAAAGGCAAAATGGCAAAGCAAGGCAAGGCAAAAGGACAAAGCATAACAAGGCAAAGCAAGGCAAAAGGGCAAAGCAAGGCAAGGGAAAAGGGCAAAGCAAGGCAAGTCAAAAGGGCAAAGCATGACAAGGCAAGGCAAGGAAAAAGGGTATAGCAAGTCAAGGCAAGGTAAGGCAAAAGGGCAATTCAAGGAAAGGCAAAATGGCAAAGCAAGGCAAGGCAAAAGGGCAAAGCAAGGCCAGGCAAAAGTGCAAAGAAAGGCAAGGCAAGGTAAGTCAAAAGGACAAACCATGGCAAGGCCAGGAAAAAGGCCAAAGCAAGGAAAGGCAAGGCAAAAGGGGAAAGCAAGGCAAGGGAAAATGGCAAAGCAAGGCAAGGCAAGGAAAGACAAAAGGGCAAAGCAAGGCAAGGAAAAAGAGCAAAGCATGGCAAGGCAAGGCAAAAGGTCAAAAGAAAGGCAAGGCAAATCAGGGCAAAAGGAGAAAGGAAGGCAAGGCAAGACAAGGCAAAGAGACAAAGCAAGGCAAGGCAAAAGGGCATAGCAAGGCAAGGTAAGGCAAAGGGGCAAAGCAAGGCATGGAAAGGCAAAGGCAAGGGAAGGCAAAAGGGTAAAGCAAGGCAAGGAAAGGCAAGGGAAAAGGAGAAAGCAAAGCAAGGCAAGGCAAAAGGATAAGGAAGACACGTCAAGGCAAGGCAAAGATGAAAGCAAGGCAATGCAAGGCAATTCAAAACGGCAAAACAAGGAAAGGCAAGGCAAAAGGGCAAAGCAAAGCAAGTCAAAAGGGCAAAGCATGACAAGGCAAGGCAAGGCAAAAGGGCAAAGCATGACAAGGCAAGGTAAGGCAAAAGGGCAAATCAAGACAAGGCAAAAGGGCAAAGCATAACAAGGCAAAGCAAGGCAAAAGGGCAAAGCAAGGCAAGTCAAAAGGGCAAAGCATGACAAGGCAAGGCAAGGAAAAAGGGTATAGCAAGTCAAGGCAAGGTAAGGCAAAAGGGCAATTCAAGGAAAGGCAAAATGGCAAAGCAAGGCAAGGCAAAAGGGCAAAGCATGACAACGCAAGGCAAGGAAAAAGGGTATAGCAAGTCAAGGCAAGGTAAGGCAAAAGGGCAATTCAAGGAAAGACAAAATGGCAAAGCAAGGCAAGGCAAAAGGGCAAAGCATGGCAAGGCAAGGAAAAAGGGCAACTCAATGCAAGGCCAGGCAAAAGGGCAAAGAAAGGCAAGGCAAGGTAAGTCAAAAGGACAAACCATGGCAAGGCCAGGAAAAAGGCCAAAGCAAGGAAAGGCAAGGCAAAAGGGAAAAGCAAGGCAAGGGAAAATGGCAAAGCAAGGCAAGGCAAGGCAAGACAAAAGGGCAAAGCAAGGCAAGGAAAAAGAGCAAAGCATGGCAAGGCAAGGCAAAAGGTCAAAAGAAAGGCAAGGCAAATCAGGGCAAAAGGAGAAAGGAAGGCAAGGCAAGACAAGGCAAAGAGGCAAAGCAAGGCAAGGTAAGGCAAGGCAAAAGGGGAAAGCAATGCAAGGCAAGGCGAAAGGATAAGGAAGACACGTCAAGGCAAGGCAAAGATGAAAGTAAGGCAATGCAAGGAAATTGAAAACGGCAAAACAAGGAAAGGCAAGGCAAAAGGGCAAAGCAAAGCAAGTCAAAAGGGAAAAGCATGACAAGGCAAGGCAAGGCAAAAGGGTAAAGCATGTCAAGGCAAGGTAAGGCAAAAGGGCAATGCAAGGAAAAGCAAAATGGCAAAGCAAGAGAAGGCAAAAGGGAAAGCATAACAAGGCAAAGCAAGGCAAAAGGGCAAAGCAAGACAAGGCAAAAGGGCAAAGCAAGGAAAGTCAAAAGGGCAAAGCATGACAAGGCAAGGCAAGGAAAAAGGGTATAGCAAGTCAAGGCAAGGTAAGGCAAAAGGGCAATTCAAGGAAAGGCAAAATGGCAAAGCAAGGCAAGGCAAAAGGACAAAGCAAAGCAAGTCAAAAGGGCAAAGCATGACAAGGCAAGGCAATGCAAAAGGGCAAAGCATGAAAAGGCAAGGCAAGGCAAAAGGGTAAAGCATGTCAAGGCAAGGTAAGGCAAAAGGGCAATGCAAGGAAAAGCAAAATGGCAAAGCAAGACAAGGCAAAAGGGAAAGCATAACAAGGCAAAGCAAGGCAAAAGGGCAAAGCAAGACAAGGCAAAAGGGCAAAGCAAGGAAAGTCAAAAGGGCAAAGCATGACAAGGCAAGGCAAGGAAAAAGGGTATAGCAAGTCAAGGCAAGGTAAGGCAAAAGGGCAATTCAAGGAAAGGCAAAATGGCAAAGCAAGGCAAGGCAAAAGGACAAAGCATAACAAGGCAAAGCAAGGCAAAAGGGCAAAGCAAGGCAAGGGAAAAGGGCAAAGCAAGGCAAGTCAAAAGGGCAAAGCATGACAAGGCAAGGCAAGGAAAAAGGGTATAGCAAGTCAAGGCAAGGTAAGGCAAAAGGGCAATTCAAGGAAAGGCAAAATGGCAAAGCAAGGCAAGGCAAAAGGGCAAAGCAAGGCCAGGCAAAAGTGCAAAGAAAGGCAAGGCAAGGTAAGTCAAAAGGACAAACCATGGCAAGGCCAGGAAAAAGGCCAAAGCAAGGAAAGGCAAGGCAAAAGGGGAAAGCAAGGCAAGGGAAAATGGAAAAGCAAGGCAAGGTAAGGCAAGACAAAAGGGCAAAGCAAGGCAAGGAAAAAGAGCAAAGCATGGCAAGGCAAGGCAAAAGGTCAAAAGAAAGGCAAGGCAAATCAGGGCAAAAGGAGAAAGGAAGGCAAGGCAAGTCAAGGCAAAGAGTCAAAGCAAGGCAAGGCAAAGGGTCAAAGGAAGGCATGGAAAGGCAAGGCAAAGGAAGGCAAAAGGGTAAAGCAAGGCAAGGAAAGGCAAGGCAAAAGGGGAAAGCAAAGCAAGGCAAGGCAAAATGATAAGGAAGACACGTCAAGGCAAGGCAAAGATGAAAGTAAGGCAATGCAAGGCAATTCAAAACGGCAAAACAAGGAAAGGCAAGGCAAAAGGGCAAAGCAAAGCAAGTCAAAAGGGCAAAGCATGACAAGGTAAGGAAAGGCAAAAGGGCAATGCAAGGAAAGGCTAAATGGCAAAGCAAGACAAGGCAAAAGGGCAAAGCATAACAAGGCAAAGCAAGGCAAAAAGGCAAAGCAAGGCAAGTCAAAAGGGCAAAGCATGACAAGGCAAGGCAAGGAAAAAGGGTATAGCAAGTCAAGGCAAGGTAAGGCAAAAGGGCAATTCAAGGAAAGGCAAAATGGCAAGGCAAGGCAAGGCAAAAGGGCAAAGCATGAAAAGGCAAGGCAAGGAAAAAGGGTATAGCAAGTCAAGGCAAGGTAAGCCAAAAGGGCAATTCAAGGAAAGACAAAATGGCAAAGCAAGTCAAGGCAAAAGGGCAAAGCATGGCAAGGCAAGGAAAAAGGGCAACTCAATGCAAGGCCAGGCAAAAGGGCAAAGAAAGGCAAGGCAAGGTAAGTCAAAAGGACAAACCATGGCAAGGCCAGGAAAAAGGCCAAAGCAAGGATAGGAAAGGCAAAAGGGAAAAGCAAGGCAAGGGAAAATGGCAAAGCAAGGCAAGGCAAGGCAAGACAAAAGGGCAAAGCAAGGCAAGGAAAAAGAGCAAAGCATGGCAAGGCAAGGCAAGGCAAAAGGTCAAAAGAAAGGCAAGGCAAATCAGGGCAAAAGGAGAAAGGAAGGCAAGGCAAGACAAGGCAAAGAGGCAAAGCAAGGCAAGGTAAGGCAAGGCAAAAGGGGAAAGCAAACCAAGGCAAGGCGAAAGGATAAGGAAGACACGTCAAGGCAAGGCAAAGATGAAAGTAAGGCAATGCAAGGAAATTGAAAACGGCAAAACAAGGAAAGGCAAGGCAAAAGGGCAAAGCAAAGCAAGTCAAAAGGGCAAAGCATGACAAGGCAAGGCAAGGCAAAAGGGCAAAGCATGACAAGGCAAGGTAAGGCAAAAGGGCAAAGCAAGGCAAGTCAAAAGGGCAAAGCATGACAAGGCAAGGCAAGGAAAAAGGGTATAGCAAGTCAAGGCAAGGTAAGGCAAAAGGGCAATTCAAGGAAAGGCAAAATGGCAAAGCAAGGCAAGGCAAAAGGGCAAAGCATGAAAAGGCAAGGCAAGGAAAAAGGGTATAGCAAGTCAAGGCAAGGTAAGGCAAAAGGGCAATTCAAGGAAAGGCAAAATGGCAAAGCAAGGCAAGGCAAAAGGGCAAAGCAAAGCAAGTCAAAAGGGCAAAGCATGACAAGGCAAGGTAAGTCAAAAGGACAAACCATGGCAAGGCCAGGAAAAAGGCCAAAGCAAGGAAAGGCAAGGCAAAAGGGGAAAGCAAGGCAAGGGAAAATGGCAAAGCAAAGCAAGGCAAGGAAAGAAAAAAGGGCAAAGCAAGGCAAGGAAAAAGAGCAAAGCATGGCAAGGCAAGGCAAAAGGTCAAAAGAAAGGCAAGGCAAATCAGGGCAAAAGGAGAAAGGAAGGCAAGGCAAGAGAAGGCAAAGAGACAAAGCAAGGCAAGGCAAAAGGTCAAAAGAAAGGCAAGGCAAAAGGGCAAAAGGAGAAAGGAAGGCAAGGCAAGACAAGGCAAAGAGACAAAGCAAGGCAAGGCAAAAGGGCAAAGCAAAGCAAGTCAAAATGGCAAAGTATGACAAGGCAAGGCAAGGAAAAAGGCTATAGCAAGTCAAGGCAAGGTAAGGCAAAAGGGCAATTCAAGGAAAGGCAAAATGGCAAAGCAAGGCAAGGCAAAAGGGCAAAGCATAACAAGGCAAAGCAAGGCAAAAGGGCAAAGCAAGGCAAGGCAAAAGGGCAAAGCATGGCAAGGCAAGGAAAAAGGGCAACTCAATGCAAGGCCGGGCAAAAGTGCAAAGAAAGGCAAGGCAAGGTAAGTCAAAAGGACAAACCATGGCAAGGCCAGGAAAAAGGCCAAAGCAAGGAAAGGCAAGGCAAAAGGGGAAAGCAAGGCAAGGGAAAATGGCAAAGCAAGGCAAGGCAAGGCAAGACAAAAGGGCAAAGCAAGGCAAGGAAAAAGAGCAAAGCATGGCAAGGCAAGACAAGGCAAAAGGTCAAAAGAAAGGCAAGGCAAATCAGGGCAAAAGGAGAAAGGAAGGCAAGGCAAGTCAAGGCAAAGAGTCAAAGCAAGGCAAGGCAAAGGGTCAAAGCAAGGCATGGAAAGGCAAGGCAAGGGAAGGCAAAAGGGTAAAGCAAGGCAAGGAAAGGCAAGGCAAAAGGGGAAAGCAAAGCAAGGCAAGGCAAAATGATAAGGAAGACACGTCAAGGCAAGGCAAAGATGAACGTAAGGCAATGCAAGGCAATTCAAAACGGCAAAACAAGGAAAGGCAAGGCAAAAGGGCAAAGCAAAGCAAGTCAAAAGGGCAAAGCATGACAAGGCAAGGTAAGGCAAAAGGGCAATGCAAGGAAAGGCAAAATGGCAAAGCAAGACAAGGCAAAAGGGCAAAGCATAACAAGGCAAAGCAAGGCAAAAGGCAAACCAAGGCAAGTCAAAAGGGCAAAGCATGACAAGGCAAGGCAAGGAAAAAGGGTATAGCAAGTCAAGGCAAGGTAAGGCAAAAGGGCAATTCAAGGAAAGGCAAAATGGCAAAGCATGGCAAGGCAAAAGGGCAAAGCATGAAAAGGCAAGGCAAGAAAGAAGGGTATAGCAAGTCAAGGCAATGTAAGGCAAAAGGGCAATTCAAGGAAAGACAAAATGGCAAAGCAAGGCAAGGCAAAAGGGCAAAGCATGGCAAGGCAAGGAAAAAGGGCAACTCAATGCAAGGCCAGGCAAAAGGGCAAAGAAAGGCAAGGCAAGGTAAGTCAAAAGGATAAACCATGGCAAGGCCAGGAAAAAGGCCAAAGCAAGGAAAGGCAAGGCAAAAGGGAAAAGCAAGGCAAGGGAAAATGGCAAAGCAAGGCAAGGCAAGGCAAGACAAAAGGGCAAAGCAAGGCAAGGAAAAAGAGCAAAGCATGGCAAGGCAAGGCAAGGCAAAAGGTCAAAAGAAAGGCAAGGCAAATCAGGGCAAAAGGAGAAAGGAAGGCAAGGCAAGACAAGGCAAAGAGGCAAAGCAAGGCAAGGTAAGGCAAGGCAAAAGGGGAAAGCAAAGCAAGGCAAGGCGAAAGGATAAGGAAGACACGTCAAGGCAAGGCAAAGATGAAAGTAAGGCAATGCAAGGAAATTGAAAACGGGAAAACAAGGAAAGGCAAGGCAAAAGGGCAAAGCAAAGCAAGTCAAAAGGGCAAAGCTTGACAAGGCAAGGCAATGCAAAAGGACAAAGCATGAAAAGGCAAGGCAAGGCAAAAGGGTAAAGCATGTCAAGGCAAGGTAAGGCAAAAGGGCAATGCAAGGAAAAGCAAAATGGCAAAGCAAGACAAGGCAAAAGGGAAAGCATAACAAGGCAAAGCAAGGCAAAAGGGCAAAGCAAGACAAGGCAAAAGGGCAAAGCAAGGAAAGTCAAAAGGGCAAAGCATGACAAGGCAAGGCAAGGAAAAAGGGTATAGCAAGTCAAGGCAAGGTAAGGCAAAAGGGCAATTCAAGGAAAGGCAAAATGGCAAAGCAAGGCAAGGCAAAAGGACAAAGCAAAGCAAGTCAAAAGGACAAAGCATGACAAGGCAAGGCAAGGAAAAAGGGTATAGCAAGTCAAGGCAAGGTAAGGCAAAAGGGCAATTCAAGGAAATGCAAAATGGCAAAGCAAGGCAAGGCAAAAGGGCAAAGCAAAGCAAGTCAAAATGGCAAAGTATGACAAGGCAAGGCAAGGAAAAAGGGTATAGCAAGTCAAGGCAAGGTAAGGCAAAAGGGCAATTCAAGGAAAGGCAAAATGGCAAAGCAAGGCAAGGCAAAAGGGCAAAGCATAACAAGGCAAAGCAAGGCAAAAGGGCAAAGCAAGGCAAGGCAAAAGGGCAAAGCAAGGCAAGTCAAAAAGGCAAAGAATGACAAGGCAAGGCAAGGAAAAAGGGTATAGCAAGTCAAGGCAAGGTAAGGCAAAAGGGCAATTCAAGGAAAGGCAAAATGGCAAAGCAAGGCAAGGCAAAAGGGCAAAGCAAGGCCAAGCAAAAGTGCAAAGAAAGGCAAGGCAAGGTAAGTCAAAAGGACAAACCATGGCAAGGCCAGGAAAAAGGCCAAAGCAAGGAAAGGCAAGGCAAAAGGGGAAAGCAAGGCAAGGGAAAATGGCAAAGGAAGGCAAGGCAAGGAAAGACAAAAGGGCAAAGCAAGGCAAGGAAAAAGAGCAAAGCATGGCAAGGCAAGGCAAAAGGTCAAAAGAAAGGCAAGGCAAATCAGGGCAAAAGGAGAAAGGAAGGCAAGGCAAGACAAGGCAAAGAGACAAAGCAAGGCAAGGCAAAAGGGCATAGCAAGGCAAGGAAAGGCAAAGGGGCAATGCAAGGCATGGAAAGGCAAAGGCAAGGGAAGGCAAAAGGGTAAAGCAAGGCAAGGAAAGGCAAGGGAAAAGGAGAAAGCAAAGCAAGGCAAGGCAAAAGGATAAGGAAGACACTCAAGGCAAGGCAAAGATGAAAGCAAGGCAATGCAAGGCAATTCAAAACGGCAAAACAAGGAAAGGCATGCAAAAGGGCAAAGCAAAGCAAGTCAAAAGGGCAAAGCATGACAAGGCAAGGCAAGGCAAAAGGGCAAAGCATGACAAGGCAAGGTAAGGCAAAAGGGCAAATCAAGACAAGGCAAAAGGGCAAAGCATAACAAGGCAAAGCAAGGCAAAAGGGCAAAGCAAGGCAAGTCAAAAGGGCAAAGCATGACAAGGCAAGGCAAGGAAAAAGGGTATAGCAAGTCAAGGCAAGGTAAGGCAAAAGGGCAATTCAAGGAAAGGCAAAATGGCAAAGCAAGGCAAGGCAAAAGGGCAAAGCATGAAAAGGCAAGGCAAGGAAAAAGGGTATAGCAAGTCAAGGCAAGGTAAGGCAAAAGGGCAATTCAAGGAAAGACAAAATGGCAAAGCAAGGCAAGGCAAAAGGGCAAAGCATGACAAGGCAAGGCAAGGAAAAAGGGTATAGCAAGTCAAGGCAAGGTAAGGCAAAAGGGCAATTCAAGGAAAGGCAAAATGGCAAAGCAAGGCAACGCAAAAGGGCAAAGCATGAAAAGGCAAGGCAAGGAAAAAGGGTATAGCAAGTCAAGGCAAGGTAAGGCAAAAGGGCAATTCAAGGAAAGACAAAATGGCAAAGCAAGGCAAGGCAAAAGGGCAAAGCATGGCAAGGCAAGGAAAAAGGGCAACTCAATGCAAGGCCAGGCAAAAGGGCAAAGAAAGGCAAGGCAAGGTAAGTCAAAAGGACAAACCATGGCAAGGCCAGGAAAAAGGCCAAAGCAAGGAAAGGCAAGGCAAAAGGGAAAAGCAAGGCAAGGGAAAATGGCAAAGCAAGGCAAGGCAAGGCAAGACAAAAGGGCAAAGCAAGGCAAGGAAAAAGAGCAAAGCATGGCAAGGCAAGGCAAGGCAAAAGGTCAAAAGAAAGGCAAGGCAAATCAGGGCAAAAGGAGAAAGGAAGGCAAGGCAAGACAAGGCAAAGAGGCAAAGCAAGGCAAGGTAAGGCAAGGCAAAAGGGGAAAGCAAAGCAAGGCAAGGCGAAAGGATAAGGAAGACACGTCAAGGCAAGGCAAAGATGAAAGTAAGGCAATGCAAGGAAATTGAAAACGGCAAAACAAGGAAAGGCAAGGCAAAAGGGCAAAGCAAAGCAAGTCAAAAGGGCAAAGCATGACAAGGCAAGGCAAGGCAAAAGGGTAAAGCATGTCAAGGCAAGGTAAGGCAAAAGGGCAATGCAAGGAAAAGCAAAATGGCAAAGCAAGACAAGGCAAAAGGGAAAGCATAACAAGGCAAAGCAAGGGAAAAGGGCAAAGCAAGACAAGGCAAAAGGGCAAAGCAAGGAAAGTCAAAAGGGCAAAGCATGACAAGGCAAGGCAAGGAAAAAGGGTATAGCAAGTCAAGGCAAGGTAAGGCAAAAGGGCAATTCAAGGAAAGGCAAAATGGCAAAGCAAGGCAAGGCAAAAGGACAAAGCAAAGCAAGTCAAAAGGGCAAAGCATGACAAGGCAAGGCAAGGAAAAAGGGTATAGCAAGTCAAGGCAAGGTAAGGCAAAAGGGCAATTCAAGGAAAGGCAAAATGGCAAAGCAAGGCAAGGCAAAAGGACAAAGCAAAGCAAGTCAAAAGGGCAAAGCATGACAAGGCAAGGCAAGGAAAAAGGGTATAGCAAGTCAAGGCAAGGTAAGGCAAAAGGGCAATTCAAGGAAAGGCAAAATGGCAAAGCAAGGCAAGGCAAAAGGGCAAAGCATGAAAAGGCAAGGCAAGGAAAAAGGGTATAGCAAGTCAAGGCAAGGTAAGGCAAAAGGGCAATTCAAGGAAAGGCAAAATGGCAAAGCAAGGCAAGGCAAAAGGGCAAAGCAAGGCCAAGCAAAAGTGCAAAGAAAGGCAAGGCAAGGTAAGTCAAAAGGACAAACCATGGCAAGGCCAGGAAAAAGGCCAAAGCAAGGAAAGGCAAGGCAAAAGGGGAAAGCAAGGCAAGGGAAAATGGCAAAGGAAGGCAAGGCAAGGAAAGACAAAAGGGCAAAGCAAGGCAAGGAAAAAGAGCAAAGCATGGCAAGGCAAGGCAAAAGGTCAAAAGAAAGGCAAGGCAAATCAGGGCAAAAGGAGAAAGGAAGGCAAGGCAAGACAAGGCAAAGAGACAAAGCAAGGCAAGGCAAAAGGGCATAGCAAGGCAAGGAAAGGCAAAGGGGCAAAGCAAGGCATGGAAAGGCAAAGGCAAGGGAAGGCAAAAGGGTAAAGCAAGGCAAGGAAAGGCAAGGGAAAAGGAGAAAGCAAAGCAAGGCAAGGCAAAAGGATAAGGAAGACACTCAAGGCAAGGCAAAGATGAAAGCAAGGCAATGCAAGGCAATTCAAAACGGCAAAACAAGGAAAGGCATGCAAAAGGGCAAAGCAAAGCAAGTCAAAAGGGCAAAGCATGACAAGGCAAGGCAAGGCAAAAGGGCAAAGCATGACAAGGCAAGGTAAGGCAAAAGGGCAAATCAAGACAAGGCAAAAGGGCAAAGCATAACAAGGCAAAGCAAGGCAAAAGGGCAAAGCAAGGCAAGTCAAAAGGGCAAAGCATGACAAGGCAAGGCAAGGAAAAAGGGTATAGCAAGTCAAGGCAAGGTAAGGCAAAGGGCAATTCAAGGAAAGGCAAAATGGCAAAGCAAGGCAAGGCAAAAGGGCAAAGCATGAAAAGGCAAGGCAAGGAAAAAGGGTATAGCAAGTCAAGGCAAGGTAAGGCAAAAGGGCAATTCAAGGAAAGACAAAATGGCAAAGCAAGGCAAGGCAAAAGGGCAAAGCATGACAAGGCAAGGCAAGGAAAAAGGGTATAGCAAGTCAAGGCAAGGTAAGGCAAAAGGGCAATTCAAGGAAAGGCAAAATGGCAAAGCAAGGCAAGGCAAAAGGGCAAAGCATGAAAAGGCAAGGCAAGGAAAAAGGGTATAGCAAGTCAAGGCAAGGTAAGGCAAAAGGGCAATTCAAGGAAAGACAAAATGGCAAAGCAAGGCAAGGCAAAAGGGTAAAGCATGGCAAGGCAAGGAAAAAGGGCAACTCAATGCAAGGCCAGGCAAAAGGGCAAAGAAAGGCAAGGCAAGGTAAGTCAAAAGGACAAACCATGGCAAGGCCAGGAAAAAGGCCAAAGCAAGGAAAGGCAAGGCAAAAGGGAAAAGCAAGGCAAGGGAAAATGGCAAAGCAAGGCAAGGCAAGGCAAGACAAAAGGGCAAAGCAAGGCAAGGAAAAAGAGCAAAGCATGGCAAGGCAAGGCAAGGCAAAAGGTCAAAAGAAAGGCAAGGCAAATCAGGGCAAAAGGAGAAAGGAAGGCAAGGCAAGACAAGGCAAAGAGGCAAAGCAAGGCAAGGTAAGGCAAGGCAAAAGGGGAAAGCAAAGCAAGGCAAGGCGAAAGGATAAGGAAGACACGTCAAGGCAAGGCAAAGATGAAAGTAAGGCAATGCAAGGAAATTGAAAACGGCAAAACAAGGAAAGGCAAGGCAAAAGGGCAAAGCAAAGCAAGTCAAAAGGGCAAAGCATGACAAGGCAAGGCAAGGCAAAAGGGTAAAGCATGTCAAGGCAAGGTAAGGCAAAAGGGCAATGCAAGGAAAAGCAAAATGGCAAAGCAAGACAAGGCAAAAGGGAAAGCATAACAAGGCAAAGCAAGGGAAAAGGGCAAAGCAAGACAAGGCAAAAGGGCAAAGCAAGGAAAGTCAAAAGGGCAAAGCATGACAAGGCAAGGCAAGGAAAAAGGGTATAGCAAGTCAAGGCAAGGTAAGGCAAAAGGGCAATTCAAGGAAAGGCAAAATGGCAAAGCAAGGCAAGGCAAAAGGACAAAGCAAAGCAAGTCAAAAGGGCAAAGCATGACAAGGCAAGGCAAGGAAAAAGGGTATAGCAAGTCAAGGCAAGGTAAGGCAAAAGGGCAATTCAAGGAAAGGCAAAATGGCAAAGCAAGGCAAGGCAAAAGGACAAAGCAAAGCAAGTCAAAAGGGCAAAGCATTACAAGGCAAGGCAAGGAAAAAGGGTATAGCAAGTCAAGGCAAGGTAAGGCAAAAGGGCAATTCAAGGAAAGGCAAAATGGCAAAGCAAGGCAAGGCAAAAGGGCAAAGCATGAAAAGGCAAGGCAAGGAAAAAGGGTATAGCAAGTCAAGGCAAGGTAAGGCAAAAGGGCAATTCAAGGAAAGACAAAATGGCAAAGCAAGGCAAGTCAAAAGGGCAAAGCATGACAAGGCAAGGCAAGGAAAAAGGGTATAGCAAGTCAAGGCAAGGTAAGGCAAAAGGGCAATTCAAGGAAAGGCAAAATGGCAAAGCAAGGCAAGGCAAAAGGGCAAAGCAAAGCAAGTCAAAATGGCAAAGTATGACAAGGCAAGGCAAGGAAAAAGGCTATAGCAAGTGAAGGCAAGGTAAGGCAAAAGGGCAATTCAAGGAAAGGCAAAATGGCAAAGCAAGGCAAGGCAAAAGGGGAAAGCATAACAAGGCAAAGCAAGGCAAAAGGGCAAAGCAAGGCAAGGTAAAAGGGCAAAGCATGGCAAGGCAAGGAAAAAGGGCAACTCAATGCAAGGCCGGGCAAAAGTGCAAAGAAAGGCAAGGCAAGGTAAGTCAAAAGGAGAAACCATGGCAAGGCCAGGAAAAAGGCCAAAGCAAGGAAAGGCAAGGCAAAAGTGGAAAGCAAGGCAAGGGAAAATGGCAAAGCAATGCAAGGTAAGTCAAGACAAAAGGGCAAAGCAAGGCAATGAAAAAGAGCAAAGCATGGCAAGGCAAGGCAAGGCAAAAGGTCAAAAGAAAGGCAAGGCAAATCATGGCAAAAGGAGAAAGGAAGGCAAGGCAAGTCAAGGCAAAGAGTCAAAGCAAGGCAAGGCAAAGGGTCAAAGGAAGGCATGGAAAGGCAAGGCAAAGGAAGGCAAAAGGGTAAAGCAAGGCAAGGAAAGGCAAGGCAAAAGGGGAAAGCAAAGCAAGGCAAGGCAAAATGATAAGGAAGACACGTCAAGGCAAGGCAAAGATGAAAGTAAGGCAATGCAAGGCAATTCAAAACGGCAAAACAAGGAAAGGCAAGGCAAAAGGGCAAAGCATGACAAGGCAAGGTAAGGCAAAAGGGCAATGCAAGGAAAGGCAAAATGACAAAGCAAGACAAGGCAAAAGGGCAAAGCATAATAAGGCAAAGCAAGGCAAAAGGGCAAAGCAAGGCAAGTCAAAAGGACAAAGCATGACAAGGCAAGGCAAGGAAAAAGGGTATAGCAAGTCAAGGCAAGGTAAGGCAAAAGGGCAATTCAAGGAAATGCAAAATGGCAAAGCAAGGCAAGGCAAAAGGGCAAAGCAAAGCAAGTCAAAATGGCAAAGTATGACAAGGCAAGGCAAGGAAAAAGGGTATAGCAAGTCAAGGCAAGGTAAGGCAAAAGGGCAATTCAAGGAAAGGCAAAATGGCAAAGCAAGGCAAGGCAAAAGGGCAAAGCAAGGCCAAGCAAAAGTGCAAAGAAAGGCAAGGCAAGGTAAGTCAAAAGGACAAACCATGGCAAGGCCAGGAAAAAGAGCAAAGCATGGCAAGGCAAGGCAAAAGGTCAAAAGAAAGGCAAGGCAAATCAGGGCAAAAGGAGAAAGGTAGGCAAGGCAAGACAAGGCAAAGAGACAAAGCAAGGCAAGGCAAAAGGGCATAGCAAGGCAAGGTAAGGCAAAGGGGCAAAGCAAGGCATGGAAAGGCAAAGGCAAGGGAAGGCAAAAGGGTAAAGCAAGGCAAGGAAAGGCAAGGGAAAAGGAGAAAGCAAAGCAAGGCAAGACAAAAGGATAAGGAAGACACTCAAGGCAAGGCAAAGATGAAAGCAAGGCAATGCAAGGCAATTCAAAACGGCAAAACAAGGAAAGGCATGCAAAAGGGCAAAGCAAAGCAAGTCAAAAGGGCAAAGCATGACAAGGCAAGGCAAGGCAAAAGGGCAAAGCATGACAAGGCAAGGTAAGGCAAAAGGGCAAATCAAGACAAGGCAAAAGGGCAAAGCATAACAAGGCAAAGCAAGGCAAAAGGGCAAAGCAAGGCAAGTCAAAAGGGCAAAGCATGACAAGGCAAGGCAAGGAAAAAGGGTATAGCAAGTCAAGGCAAGGTAAGGCAAAAGGGCAATTCAAGGAAAGGCAAAATGGCAAAGCAAGGCAAGGCAAAAGGGCAAATCATGAAAAGGCAAGGCAAGGAAAAAGGGTATAGCAAGTCAAGGCAAGGTAAGGCAAAAGGGCAATTCAAGGAAAGACAAAAGGGCAAAGCAAGGCAAGTCAAAAGGGCAAAGCATGACAAGGCAAGGCAAGGAAAAAGGGTATAGCAAGTCAAGGCAAGGTAAGGCAAAAGGGCAATTCAAGGAAAGGCAAAATGGCAAAGCAAGGCAAGGCAAAAGGGCAAAGCATGAAAAGGCAAGGCAAGGAAAAAGGGTATAGCAAGTCAAGGCAAGGTAAGGCAAAAGGGCAATTCAAGGAAAGACAAAATGGCAAAGCAAGGCAAGGCAAAAGGGCAAAGCATGGCAAGGCAAGGAAAAAGGGCAACTCAATGCAAGGCCAGGCAAAAGGGCAAAGAAAGGCAAGGCAAGGTAAGTCAAAAGGACAAACCATGGCAAGGCCAGGAAAAAGGCCAAAGCAAGGAAAGGCAAGGCAAAAGGGAAAAGCAGGGCAAGGGAAAATGGCAAAGCAAGGCAAGGCAAGGCAAGACAAAAGGGCAAAGCAAGGCAAGGAAAAAGAGCAAAGCATGGCAAGGCAAGGCAAGGCAAAAGGTCAAAAGAAAGGCAAGGCAAATCAGGGCAAAAGGAGAAAGGAAGGCAAGGCAAGACAAGGCAAAGAGGCAAAGCAAGGCAAGGTAAGGCAAGGCAAAAGGGGAAAGCAAAGCAAGGCAAGGCGAAAGGATAAGGAAGACACGTCAAGGCAAGGCAAAGATGAAAGTAAGGCAATGCAAGGAAATTGAAAACGGCAAAACAAGGAAAGGCAAGGCAAAAGGGCAAAGCAAAGCAAGTCAAAAGGGCAAAGCATGACAAGGCAAGGCAAGGCAAAAGGGTAAAGCATGTCAAGGCAAGGTAAGGCAAAAGGGCAATGCAAGGAAAAGCAAAATGGCAAAGCAAGACAAGGCAAAAGGGAAAGCATAACAAGGCAAAGCAAGGCAAAAGGGCAAAGCAAGACAAGGCAAAAGGGCAAAGCAAGGAAAGTCAAAAGGGCAAAGCATGACAAGGCAAGGCAAGGAAAAAGGGTATAGCAAGTCAAGGCAAGGTAAGGCAAAAGGGCAATTCAAGGAAAGGCAAAATGGCAAAGCAAGGCAAGGCAAAAGGACAAAGCAAAGCAAGTCAAAAGGGCAAAGCATGACAAGGCAAGGCAATGCAAAAGGGCAAAGCATGAAAAGGCAAGGCAAGGCAAAAGGGTAAAGCATGTCAAGGCAAGGTAAGGCAAAAGGGCAATGCAAGGAAAAGCAAAATGGCAAAGCAAGACAAGGCAAAAGGGAAAGCATAACAAGGCAAAGCAAGGCAAAAGGGCAAAGCAAGACAAGGCAAAAGGGCAAAGCAAGGAAAGTCAAAAGGGCAAAGCATGACAAGGCAAGGCAAGGAAAAAGGGTATAGCAAGTCAAGGCAAGGTAAGGCAAAAGAGCAATTCAAGGAAAGGCAAAATGGCAAAGCAAGGCAAGGCAAAAGGACAAAGCAAAGCAAGTCAAAAGGGCAAAGCATGACAAGGCAAGGCAAGGAAAAAGGGCAAAGCATGAAAAGGCAAGGCAAGGCAAAAGGGTAAAGCATGTCAAGGCAAGGTAAGGCAAAAGGGCAATGCAAGGAAAAGCAAAATGGCAAAGCAAGACAAGGCAAAAGGGAAAGCATAACAAGGCAAAGCAAGGCAAAAGGGCAAAGCAAGACAAGGCAAAAGGGCAAAGCAAGGAAAGTCAAAAGGGCAAAGCATGACAAGGCAAGGCAAGGAAAAAGGGTATAGCAAGTCAAGGCAAGGTAAGGCAAAAGGGCAATTCAAGGAAAGGCAAAATGGCAAAGCAAGGCAAGGCAAAAGGGCAAAGCAAGGCCAAGCAAAAGTGCAAAGAAAGGCAAGGCAAGGTAAGTCAAAAGGACAAACCATGGCAAGGCCAGGAAAAAGGCCAAAGCAAGGAAAGGCAAGGCAAAAGGTCAAAAGAAAGGCAAGGCAAATCAGGGCAAAAGGAGAAAGGTAGGCAAGGCAAGACAAGGCAAAGAGACAAAGCAAGGCAAGGCAAAAGGGCATAGCAAGGCAAGGTAAGGCAAAGGGGCAAAGCAAGGCATGGAAAGGCAAAGGCAAGGGAAGGCAAAAGGGTAAAGCAAGGCAAGGAAAGGCAAGGGAAAAGGAGAAAGCAAAGCAAGGCAAGACAAAAGGATAAGGAAGACACTCAAGGCAAGGCAAAGATGAAAGCAAGGCAATGCAAGGCAATTCAAAACGGCAAAACAAGGAAAGGCATGCAAAAGGGCAAAGCAAAGCAAGTCAAAAGGGCAAAGCATGACAAGGCAAGGCAAGGCAAAAGGGCAAAGCATGACAAGGCAAGGTAAGGCAAAAGGGCAAATCAAGACAAGGCAAAAGGGCAAAGCATAACAAGGCAAAGCAAGGCAAAAGGGCAAAGCAAGGCAAGTCAAAAGGGCAAAGCATGACAAGGCAAGGCAAGGAAAAAGGGTATAGCAAGTCAAGGCAAGGTAAGGCAAAAGGGCAATTCAAGGAAAGGCAAAATGGCAAAGCAAGGCAAGGCAAAAGGGCAAAGCATGAAAAGGCAAGGCAAGGAAAAAGGGTATAGCAAGTCAAGGCAAGGTAAGGCAAAAGGGCAATTCAAGGAAAGACAAAAGGGCAAAGCAAGGCAAGTCAAAAGGGCAAAGCATGACAAGGCAAGGCAAGGAAAAAGGGTATAGCAAGTCAAGGCAAGGTAAGGCAAAAGGGCAATTCAAGGAAAGGCAAAATGGCAAAGCATGGCAAGGCAAAAGGGCAAAGCATGGCAAGGCAAGGAAAAAGGGCAACTCAATGCAAGGCCAGGCAAAAGGGCAAAGAAAGGCAAGGCAAGGTAAGTCAAAAGGACAAACCATGGCAAGGCCAGGAAAAAGGCCAAAGCAAGGAAAGGCAAGGCAAAAGGGAATAGCAAGGCAAGGGAAAATGGCAAAGCAAGGCAAGGCAAGGCAAGACAAAAGGGCAAAGCAAGGCAAGGAAAAAGAGCAAAGCATGGCAAGGCAAGGCAAGGCAAAAGGTCAAATGAAAGGCAAGGCAAATCAGGGCAAAAGGAGAAAGGAAGGCAAGGCAAGACAAGGCAAAGAGGCAAAGCAAGGCAAGGTAAGGCAAGGCAAAAGGGGAAAGCAAAGCAAGGCAAGGCGAAAGGATAAGGAAGACACGTCAAGGCAAGGCAAAGATGAAAGTAAGGCAATGCAAGGAAATTGAAAACGGCAAAACAAGGAAAGGCAAGGCAAAAGGGCAAAGCAAAGCAAGTCAAAAGGGCAAAGCATGACAAGGCAAGGCAAGGCAAAAGGGTAAAGCATGTCAAGGCAAGGTAAGGTAAAAGGGCAATGCAAGGAAAAGCAAAATGGCAAAGCAAGACAAGGCAAAAGGGAAAGCATAACAAGGCAAAGAAAGGCAAAATGGCAAAGCAAGACAAGGCAAAAGGGCAAAGCAAGGAAAGTCAAAAGGGCAAAGCATGACAAGGCAAGGCAAGGAAAAAGGGTATAGCAAGTCAAGGCAAGGTAAGGCAAAAGGGCAATTCAAGGAAAGGCAAAATGGCAAAGCAAGGCAAGGCAAAAGGACAAAGCAAAGCAAGTCAAAAGGGCAAAGCATGACAAGGCAAGGCAATGCAAAAGGGCAAAGCATGAAAAGGCAAGGCAAGGCAAAAGGGTAAAGCATGTCAAGGCAAGGTAAGGCAAAAGGGCAATGCAAGGAAAAGCAAAATGGCAAAGCAAGACAAGGCAAAAGGGAAAGCATAACAAGGCAAAGCAAGGCAAAAGGGCAAAGCAAGACAAGGCAAAAGGGCAAAGCAAGGAAAGTCAAAAGGGCAAAGAATGACAAGGCAAGGCAAGGAAAAAGGGTATAGCAAGTCAAGGCAAGGTAAGGCAAAAGGGCAATTCAAGGAAAGGCAAAATGGCAAAGCAAGGCAAGGCAAAAGGGCAAAGCATGAAAAGGCAAGGCAAGGAAAAAGGGTATAGCAAGTCAAGGCAAGGTAAGGCAAAAGGGCAATTCAAGGAAAGACAAAATGGCAAAGCAAGGCAAGGCAAAAGGGCAAAGCATGGCAAGGCAAGGAAAAAGGGCAACTCAATGCAAGGCCAGGCAAAAGGGCAAAGAAAGGCAAGGCAAGGTAAGTCAAAAGGACAAACCATGGCAAGGCCAGGAAAAAGGCCAAAGCAAGGAAAGGCAAGGCAAAAGGGAATAGCAAGGCAAGGGAAAATGGCAAAGCAAGGCAAGGCAAGGCAAGACAAAAGGGCAAAGCAAGGCAAGGAAAAAGAGCAAAGCATGGCAAGGCAAGGCAAGGCAAAAGGTCAAATGAAAGGCAAGGCAAATCAGGGCAAAAGGAGAAAGGAAGGCAAGGCAAGACAAGGCAAAGAGGCAAAGCAAGGCAAGGTAAGGCAAGGCAAAAGGGGAAAGCAAAGCAAGGCAAGGCGAAAGGATAAGGAAGACACGTCAAGGCAAGGCAAAGATGAAAGTAAGGCAATGCAAGGAAATTGAAAACGGCAAAACAAGGAAAGGCAAGGCAAAAGGGCAAAGCAAAGCAAGTCAAAAGGGCAAAGCATGACAAGGCAAGGCAAGGCAAAAGGGTAAAGCATGTCAAGGCAAGGTAAGGCAAAAGGGCAATGCAAGGAAAAGCAAAATGGCAAAGCAAGACAAGGCAAAAGGGAAAGCATAACAAGGCAAAGAAAGGCAAAAGGGCAAAGCAAGACAAGGCAAAAGGGCAAAGCAAGGAAAGTCAAAAGGGCAAAGCATGACAAGGCAAGGCAAGGAAAAAGGGTATAGCAAGTCAAGGCAAGGTAAGGCAAAAGGGCAATTCAAGGAAAGGCAAAATGGCAAAGCAAGGCAAGGCAAAAGGACAAAGCAAAGCAAGTCAAAAGGGCAAAGCATGACAAGGCAAGGCAATGCAAAAGGGCAAAGCATGAAAAGGCAAGGCAAGGCAAAAGGGTAAAGCATGTCAAGGCAAGGTAAGGCAAAAGGGCAATGCAAGGAAAAGCAAAATGGCAAAGCAAGACAAGGCAAAAGGGAAAGCATAACAAGGCAAAGCAAGGCAAAAGGGCAAAGCAAGACAAGGCAAAAGGGCAAAGCAAGGAAAGTCAAAAGGGCAAAGCATGACAAGGCAAGGCAAGGAAAAAGGGTATAGCAAGTCAAGGCAAGGTAAGGCAAAAGGGCAATTCAAGGAAAGGCAAAATGGCAAAGCAAGGCAAGGCAAAAGGACAAAGCAAAGCAAGTCAAAAGGGCAAAGCATGACAAGGCAAGGCAAGGAAAAAGGGTATAGCAAGTCAAAGCAAGGTAAGGCAAAAGGGCAATTCAAGGAAAGGCAAAATGGCAAAGCAAGGCAAGGCAAAAGGACAAAGCAAAGCAAGTCAAAAGGGCAAAGCATGACAAGGCAAGGCAAGGAAAAAGGGTATAGCAAGTCAAGGCAAGGTAAGGCAAAAGGGCAATTCAAGGAAAGGCAAAATGGCAAAGCAAGGCAAGGCAAAAGGACAAAGCAAAGCAAGTCAAAAGGGCAAAGCATGACAAGGCAAGGCAAGGAAAAAGGGTATAGCAAGTCAAGGCAAGGTAAGGCAAAAGGGCAATTCAAGGAAAGGCAAAATGGCAAAGCAAGGCAAGGCAAAAGGGCAAAGCATGAAAAGGCAAGGCAAGGAAAAAGGGTATAGCAAGTCAAGGCAAGGTAAGGCAAAAGGGCAATTCAAGGAAAGACAAAATGGCAAAGCAAGGCAAGGCAAAAGGGCAAAGCATGACAAGGCAAGGCAAGGAAAAAGGGTATAGCAAGTCAAGGCAAGGTAAGGCAAAAGGGCAATTCAAGGAAAGGCAAAATGGCAAAGCAAGGCAAGGAAAAAGGGCAACTCAATGCAAGGCCAGGCAAAAGGGCAAAGAAAGACAAGGCAAGGTAAGTCAAAAGGACAAACCATGGCAAGGCCAGGAAAAAGGCCAAAGCAAGGAAAGGCAAGGCAAAAGGGAAAAGCAAGGTAAGGGAAAATGGCAAAGCAAGGCAAGGCAAGACAAAAGGGCAAAGCAAGGCAAGGAAAAAGAGCAAAGCATGGCAAGGCAAGGCAAGGCAAAAGGCCAAAAGAAAGGCAAGGCAAATCAGGGCAAAAGGAGAAAGGAAGGCAAGGCAAGACAAGGCAAAGAGGCAAAGCAAGGCAAGGTAAGGCAAGGCAAAAGGGGAAGGCAAAGCAAGTCAAAAGGGCAAAGCATGACAAGGCAAGGCAAGGCAAAAGGGTAAAGCATGTCAAGGCAAGGTAAGGCAAAAGGACAATTCAAGGAAAGACAAAATGTCAAAGCAAGGCAAGTCAAAAGGACAAAGCATGGCAAGGCAAGGCAAGGAAAAAGGGTATAGCAAGTCAAGGCAAGGTAAGGCAAAAGGGCAATTCAAGGAAAGGCAAAATGGCAAAGCAAGGCAAGGCAAAAGGGCAAAGCATGAAAAGGCAAGGCAAGGAAAAAGGGTATAGCAAGTCAAGGCAAGGTAAGGCAAAAGGGCAATTCAAGGAAAGACAAAATGGCAAAGCAAGGCAAGGCAAAAGGGCAAAGCATGACAAGGCAAGGCAAGGAAAAAGGGTATAGCAAGTCAAGGCAAGGTAAGGCAAAAGGGCAATTCAAGGAAAGGCAAAATGGCAAAGCAAGGCAAGGCAAAAGGGCAAAGCATGAAAAGGCAAGGCAAGGAAAAAGGGTATAGCAAGTCAAGGCAAGGTAAGGCAAAAGGGCAATTCAAGGAAAGGCAAAATGGCAAAGCAAGGCAAGGCAAAAGGACAAAGCAAAGCAAGTCAAAAGGGCAAAGCATGACAAGGCAAGGCAATGCAAAAGGGCAAAGCATGAAAAGGCAAGGCAAGGCAAAAGGGTAAAGCATGTCAAGGCAAGGTAAGGCAAAAGGGCAATGCAAGGAAAAGCAAAATGGCAAAGCAAGACAAGGCAAAAGGGAAAGCATAACAAGGCAAAGCAAGGCAAAAGGGCAAAGCAAGACAAGGCAAAAGGGCAAAGCAAGGAAAGTCAAAAGGGCAAAGCATGACAAGGCAAGGCAAGGAAAAAGGGTATAGCAAGTCAAGGCAAGGTAAGGCAAAAGGGCAATTCAAGGAAAGGCAAAATGGCAAAGCAAGGCAAGGCAAAAGGGCAAAGCAAAGCAAGTCAAAATGGCAAAGTATGACAAGGCAAGGCAAGGAAAAAGGGTATAGCAAGTCAAGGCAAAGTAAGGCAAAAGGGCAATTCAAGGAAAGGCAAAATGGCAAAGCAAGGCAAGTCAAAAGGGCAAAGCATGACAAGGCAAGGCAAGGAAAAAGGGTATAGCAAGTCAAGGCAAGGTAAGGCAAAAGGGCAATTCAAGGAAAGGCAAAATGGCAAAGCTAGTCAAGGCAAAAGGGCAAAGCAAGGCCAGGCAAAAGTGCAAAGAAATGCAAGGCAAGGTAAGTCAAAAGGACAAACCATGGCAAGGCCAGGAAAAAGGCCAAAGCAAGGAAAGGCAAGGCAAAAGGGGAAAGCAAGGCAAGGGAAAATGGCAAAGCAAGGCAAGGCAAGGAAAGACAAAAGGGCAAAGCAAGGCAAGGAAAAAGAGCAAAGCATGGCAAGGCAAGGCAAAAGGTCAAAAGAAAGGCAAGGCAAATCAGGGCAAAAGGAGAAAGGAAGGCAAGGTAAGACAAGGCAAAGAGACAAAGCAAGGCAAGGCAAAAGGGCATAGCAAGGCAAGGTAAGGCAAAGGGCAAAGCAAGGCATGGAAAGGCAAAGGCAAGGGAAGGCAAAAGGGTAAAGCAAGGCAAGGAAAGGCAAGGGAAAAGGAGAAAGCAAAGCAAGGCAAGGCAAAAGGATAAGGAAGACACGTCAAGGCAAGGCAAAGATGAAAGCAAGGCAATGCAAGGCAATTCAAAACGGCAAAACAAGGAAAGGCAAGGCAGAAGGGCAAAGCAAAGCAAGTCAAAAGGGCAAAGCATGACAAAGCAAGGCAAGGCAAAAGGGCAAAGCATGACAAGGCAAGGTAAGGCAAAAAGGCAATGCAAGGAAAGGCAAAATGGCAAAGCAAGGCAAGGCAAAAGGGCAAAGCATAATAAGGCAAAGCAAGGCAAAAGGGCAAAGCAAGGCAAGTCAAAAGGACAAAGCATGACAAGGCAAGGCAAGGAAAAAGGGTATAGCAAGTCAAGGCAAGGTAAGGCAAAAGGGCAATTCAAGGAAATGCAAAATGGCAAAGCAAGGCAAGGCAAAAGGGCAAAGCAAAGCAAGTCAAAATGGCAAAGTATGACAAGGCAAGGCAAGGAAAAAGGGTATAGCAAGTCAAGGCAAGGTAAGGCAAAAGGGCAATTCAAGGAAAGGCAAAATTGCAAAGCAAGGCAAGGCAAAAGGGCAAAGCATAACAAGGCAAAGCAAGGCAAAAGGGCAAAGCAAGGCAAGGCAAAAGGGCAAAGCAAGGCAAGTCAAAAAGGCAAAGCATGACAAGGCAAGGCAAGGAAAAAGGGTATAGCAAGTCAAGGCAAGGTAAGGCAAAAGGGCAATTCAAGGAAAGGCAAAATGGCAAAGCAAGGCAAGGCAAAAGGGCAAAGCAAGGCCAAGCAAAAGTGCAAAGAAAGGCAAGGCAAGGTAAGTCAAAAGGACAAACCATGGCAAGGCCAGGAAAAAGGCCAAAGCAAGGAAAGGCAAGGCAAAAGGTCAAAAGAAAGGCAAGGCAAATCAGGGCAAAAGGAGAAAGGAAGGCAAGGCAAGACAAGGCAAAGAGACAAAGCAAGGAAAGGCAAAAGGGCATAGCAAGGCAAGGTAAGGCAAAGGGGCAAAGCAAGGCATGGAAAGGCAAAGGCAAGGGAAGGCAAAAGGGTAAAGCAAGGCAAGGAAAGGCAAGGGAAAAGGAGAAAGCAAAGCAAGGCAAGGCAAAAGGATAAGGAAGACACTCAAGGCAAGGCAAAGATGAAAGCAAGGCAATGCAAGGCAATTCAATACGGCAAAACAAGGAAAGGCATGCAAAAGGGCAAAGCAAAGCAAGTCAAAAGGGCAAAGCATGACAAGGCAAGGCAAGGCAAAAGGGCAAACAATGACAAGGCAAGGTAAGGCAAAAGGGCAAATCAAGACAAGGCAAAAGGGCAAAGCATAACAAGGCAAAGCAAGGCAAAAGGGCAAAGCAAGGCAAGTCAAAAGGGCAAAGCATGACAAGGCAAGGCAAGGAAAAAGGGTATAGCAAGTCAAGGCAAGGTAAGGCAAAAGGGCAATTCAAGGAAAGGCAAAATGGCAAAGCAAGGCAAGGCAAAAGGGCAAAGCATGAAAAGGCAAGGCAAGGAAAAAGGGTATAGCAAGTCAAGGCAAGGTAAGGCAAAAGGGCAATTCAAGGAAAGACAAAATGGCAAAGCAAGGCAAGGCAAAAGGGCAAAGCATGACAAGGCAAGGCAAGGAAAAAGGGTATAGCAAGTCAAGGCAAGGTAAGGCAAAAGGGCAATTCAAGGAAAGGCAAAATGGCAAAGCAAGGCAACGCAAAAGGGCAAAGCATGAAAAGGCAAGGCAAGGAAAAAGGGTATAGCAAGTCAAGGCAAGGTAAGGCAAAAGGGCAATTCAAGGAAAGACAAAATGGCAAAGCAAGGCAAGGCAAAAGGGCAAAGCATGGCAAGGCAAGGAAAAAGGGCAACTCAATGCAAGGCCAGGCAAAAGGGCAAAGAAAGGCAAGGCAAGGTAAGTCAAAAGGACAAACCATGGCAAGGCCAGGAAAAAGGCCAAAGCAAGGAAAGGCAAGGCAAAAGGGAAAAGCAAGGCAAGGGAAAATGGCAAAGCAAGGCAAGGCAAGGCAAGACAAAAGGGCAAAGCAAGGCAAGGAAAAAGAGCAAAGCATGGCAAGGCAAGGCAAGGCAAAAGGTCAAAAGAAAGGCAAGGCAAATCAGGGCAAAAGGAGAAAGGAAGGCAAGGCAAGACAAGGCAAAGAGGCAAAGCAAGGCAAGGTAAGGCAAGGCAAAAGGGGAAAGCAAAGCAAGGCAAGGCGAAAGGATAAGGAAGACACGTCAAGGCAAGGCAAAGATGAAAGTAAGGCAATGCAAGGAAATTGAAAACGGCAAAACAAGGAAAGGCAAGGCAAAAGGGCAAAGCAAAGCAAGTCAAAAGGGCAAAGCATGACAAGGCAAGGCAAGGCAAAAGGGTAAAGCATGTCAAGGCAAGGTAAGGCAAAAGGGCAATGCAAGGAAAAGCAAAATGGCAAAGCAAGACAAGGCAAAAGGGAAAGCATAACAAGGCAAAGCAAGGCAAAAGGGCAAAGCAAGACAAGGCAAAAGGGCAAAGCAAGGAAAGTCAAAAGGGCAAAGCATGACAAGGCAAGGCAAGGAAAAAGGGTATAGCAAGTCAAGGCAAGGTAAGGCAAAAGGGCAATTCAAGGAAAGGCAAAATGGCAAAGCAAGGCAAGGCAAAAGGACAAAGCAAAGCAAGTCAAAAGGGCAAAGCATGACAAGGCAAGGCAATGCAAAAGGGCAAAGCATGAAAAGGCAAGGCAAGGCAAAAGGGTAAAGCATGTCAAGGCAAGGTAAGGCAAAAGGGCAATGCAAGGAAAAGCAAAATGGCAAAGCAAGACAAGGCAAAAGGGAAAGCATAACAAGGCAAAGCAAGGCAAAAGGGCAAAGCAAGACAAGGCAAAAGGGCAAAGCAAAGAAAGTCAAAAGGGCAAAGCATGACAAGGCAAGGCAAGGAAAAAGGGTATAGCAAGTCAAGGCAAGGTAAGGCAAAAGGGCAATTCAAGGAAAGGCAAAATGGCAAAGCAAGGCAAGGCAAAAGGACAAAGCAAAGCAAGTCAAAAGGGCAAAGCATGACAAGGCAAGGCAAGGAAAAAGGGTATAGCAAGTCAAGGCAAGGTAAGGCAAAAGGGCAATTCAAGGAAAGGCAAAATGGCAAAGCAAGGCAAGGCAAAAGGACAAAGCAAAGCAAGTCAAAAGGGCAAAGCATGACAAGGCAAGGCAAGGAAAAAGGGTATAGCAAGTCAAGGCAAGGTAAGGCAAAAGGGCAATTCAAGGAAAGGCAAAATGGCAAAGCAAGGCAAGGCAAAAGGACAAAGCAAAGCAAGTCAAAAGGGCAAAGCATGACAAGGCAAGGCAAGGAAAAAGGGTATAGCAAGTCAAGGCAAGGTAAGGCAAAAGGGCAATTCAAGGAAAGGCAAAATGGCAAAGCAAGGCAAGGCAAAAGGGCAAAGCATGAAAAGGCAAGGCAAGGAAAAAGGGTATAGCAAGTCAAGGCAAGGTAAGGCAAAAGGGCAAAGCATGGCAAGGCAAGGAAAAAGGGCAACTCAATGCAAGGCCAGGCAAAAGGGCAAAGAAAGGCAAGGCAAGGTAAGTCAAAAGGACAAACCATGGCAAGGCCAGGAAAAAGGCCAAAGCAAGGAAAGGCAAGGCAAAAGGGAAAAGCAAGGTAAGGGAAAATGGCAAAGTAAGGCAAGGCAAGGCAAGACAAAAGGGCAAAGCAAGGCAAGGAAAAAGAGCAAAGCATGGCAAGGCAAGGCAAGGCAAAAGGTCAAAAGAAAGGCAAGGCAAATCAGGGCAAAAGGAGAAAGGAAGGCAAGGCAAGACAAGGCAAAGAGGCAAAGCAAGGCAAGGTAAGGCAAGGCAAAAGGGGAAAGCAAAGCAAGTCAAAAGGGCAAAGCATGACAAGGCAAGGCAAGGCAAAAGGGTAAAGCATGTCAAGGCAAGGTAAGGCAAAAGGGCAATGCAAGGAAAAGCAAAATGGCAAAGCAAGACAAGGCAAAAGGGAAAGCATAACAAGGCAAAGCAAGGCAAAAGGGCAAAGCAAGACAAGGCAAAAGGGCAAAGCAAGGAAAGTCAAAAGGGCAAAGCATGACAAGGCAAGGCAAGGAAAAAGGGTATAGCAAGTCAAGGCAAGGTAAGGCAAAAGGGCAATTCAAGGAAAGGCAAAATGGCAAAGCTAGGCAAGGCAAAAGGGCAAAGCAAGGCCAGGCAAAAGTGCAAAGAAATGCAAGGCAAGGTAAGTCAAAAGGACAAACCATGGCAAGGCCAGTAAAAAGGCCAAAGCAAGGAAAGGCAAGGCAAAAGGGGAAAGCAAGGCAAGGGAAAATGGCAAAGCAAGGCAAGGCAAGGAAAGACAAAAGGGCAAAGCAAGGCAAGGAAAAAGAGCAAAGCATGGCAAGGCAAGGCAAAAGGTCAAAAGAAAGGCAAGGCAAATCAGGGCAAAAGGAGAAAGGAAGGCAAGGCAAGACAAGGCAAAGAGACAAAGCAAGGCAAGGCAAAAGGGCATAGCAAGGCAAGGTAAGGCAAAGGGCAAAGCAAGGCATGGAAAGGCAAAGGCAAGGGAAGGCAAAAGGGCAAAGCAAGGCCAGGCAAAAGTGCAAAGAAAGGCAAGGCAAGGTAAGTCAAAAGGACAAACCATGGCAAGGCCAGGAAAAAGGCCAAAGCAAGGAAAGGCAAGGCAAAAGGGGAAAGCAAGGCAAGGGAAAATGGCAAAGCAAGGCAAGGTAAGGCAAGACAAAAGGGCAAAGCAAGGCAAGGAAAAAGAGCAAAGCATGGCAAGGCAAGGCAAAAGGTCAAAAGAAAGGCAAGGCAAATCAGGGCAAAAGGAGAAAGGAAGGCAAGGCAAGTCAAGGCAAAGAGTCAAAGCAAGGCAAGGCAAAGGGTCAAAGGAAGGCATGGAAAGGCAAGGCAAAGGAAGGCAAAAGGGTAAAGCAAGGCAAGGAAAGGCAAGGCAAAAGGGGAAAGCAAAGCAAGGCAAGGCAAAATGATAAGGAAGACACGTCAAGGCAAGGCAAAGATGAAAGTAAGGCAATGCAAGGCAATTCAAAACGGCAAAACAAGGAAAGGCAAGGCAAAAGGGCAAAGCAAAGCAAGTCAAAAGGGCAAAGCATGACAAGGTAAGGAAAGGCAAAAGGGCAATGCAAGGAAAGGCTAAATGGCAAAGCAAGACAAGGCAAAAGGGCAAAGCATAACAAGGCAAAGCAAGGCAAAAAGGCAAAGCAAGGCAAGTCAAAAGGGCAAAGCATGACAAGGCAAGGCAAGGAAAAAGGGTATAGCAAGTCAAGGCAAGGTAAGGCAAAAGGGCAATTCAAGGAAATGCAAAATGGCAAGGCAAGGCAAGGCAAAAGGGCAAAGCATGAAAAGGCAAGGCAAGGAAAAAGGGTATAGCAAGTCAAGGCAAGGTAAGCCAAAAGGGCAATTCAAGGAAAGACAAAATGGCAAAGCAAGTCAAGGCAAAAGGGCAAAGCATGGCAAGGCAAGGAAAAAGGGCAACTCAATGCAAGGCCAAGCAAAAGGGCAAAGAAAGGCAAGGCAAGGTAAGTCAAAAGGACAAACCATGGCAAGGCCAGGAAAAAGGCCAAAGCAAAGATAGGCAAGGCAAAAGGGAAAAGCAAGGCAAGGGAAAATGGCAAAGCAAGGCAAGGCAAGGCAAGACAAAAGGGCAAAGCAAGGCAAGGAAAAAGAGCAAAGCATGGAAAGGCAAGGCAAGGCAAAAGGTCAAAAGAAAGGCAAGGCAAATCAGGGCAAAAGGAGAAAGGAAGGCAAGGCAAGACAAGGCAAAGAGGCAAAGCAAGGCAAGGTAAGGCAAGGCAAAAGGGGAAAGCAAAGCAAGGCAAGGCGAAAGGATAAGGAAGACACGTCAAGGCAAGGCAAAGATGAAAGTAAGGCAATGCAAGGAAATTGAAAACGGCAAAACAAGGAAAGGCAAGGCAAAAGGGCAAAGCAAAGCAAGTCAAAAGGGCAAAGCATGACAAGGCAAGGCAAGGCAAAAGGGCAAAGCATGACAAGGCAAGGTAAGGCAAAAGGGCAAAGCAAGGCAAGTCAAAAGGGCAAAGCATGACAAGGCAAGGCAAGGAAAAAGGGTATAGCAAGTCAAGGCAAGGTAAGGCAAAAGGGCAATTCAAGGAAAGGCAAAATGGCAAAGCAAGGCAAGGCAAAAGGGCAAAGCATGAAAAGGCAAGGCAAGGAAAAAGGGTATAGCAAGTCAAGGCAAGGTAAGGCAAAAGGGCAAATCAAGGAAAGGCAAAATGGCAAAGCAAGGCAAGGCAAAAGGGCAAAGCAAAGCAAGTCAAAAGGGCAAAGCATGACAAGGCAAGGTAAGTCAAAAGGACAAACCATGGCAAGGCCAGGAAAAAGGCCAAAGCAAGGAAAGGCAAGGCAAAAGGGGAAAGCAAGGCAAGGGAAAATGGCAAAGCAAAGCAAGGCAAGGAAAGAAAAAAGGGCAAAGCAAGGCAAGGAAAAAGAGCAAAGCATGGCAAGGCAAGGCAAAAGGTCAAAAGAAAGGCAAGGCAAATCAGGGCAAAAGGAGAAAGGAAGGCAAGGCAAGAGAAGGCAAAGAGACAAAGCAAGGCAAGGCAAAAGGTCAAAAGAAAGGCAAGGCAAAAGGGCAAAAGGAGAAAGGAAGGCAAGGCAAGACAAGGCAAAGAGACAAAGCAAGGCAAGGCAAAAGGGCAAAGCAAAGCAAGTCAAAATGGCAAAGTATGACAAGGCAAGGCAAGGAAAAAGGCTATAGCAAGTCAAGGCAAGGTAAGGCAAAAGGGCAATTCAAGGAAAGGCAAAATGGCAAAGCAAGGCAAGGCAAAAGGGCAAAGCATAACAAGGCAAAGCAAGGCAAAAGGGCAAAGCAAGGCAAGGCAAAAGGGCAAAGCATGGCAAGGCAAGGAAAAAGGGCAACTCAATGCAAGGCCGGGCAAAAGTGCAAAGAAAGGCAAGGCAAGGTAAGTCAAAAGGACAAACCATGGCAAGGCCAGGAAAAAGGCCAAAGCAAGGAAAGGCAAGGCAAAAGGGGAAAGCAAGGCAAGGGAAAATGGCAAAGCAAGGCAAGGCAAGGCAAGACAAAAGGGCAAAGCAAGGCAAGGAAAAAGAGCAAAGCATGGCAAGGCAAGACAAGGCAAAAGGTCAAAAGAAAGGCAAGGCAAATCAGGGCAAAAGGAGAAAGGAAGGCAAGGCAAGTCAAGGCAAAGAGTCAAAGCAAGGCAAGGCAAAGGGTCAAAGCAAGGCATGGAAAGGCAAGGCAAGGGAAGGCAAAAGGGTAAAGCAAGGCAAGGAAAGGCAAGGCAAAAGGGGAAAGCAAAGCAAGGCAAGGCAAAATGATAAGGAAGACACGTCAAGGCAAGGCAAAGATGAACGTAAGGCAATGCAAGGCAATTCAAAACGGCAAAACAAGGAAAGGCAAGGCAAAAGGGCAAAGCAAGGCAAGTCAAAAGGGCAAAGCATGACAAGGCAAGGTAAGGCAAAAGGGCAATGCAAGGAAAGGCAAAATGGCAAAGCAAGACAAGGCAAAAGGGCAAAGCATAACAAGGCAAAGCAAGGCAAAAGGCAAACCAAGGCAAGTCAAAAGGGCAAAGCATGACAAGGCAAGGCAAGGAAAAAGGGTATAGCAAGTCAAGGCAAGGTAAGGCAAAAGGGCAATTCAAGGAAAGGCAAAATGGCAAAGCATGGCAAGGCAAAAGGGCAAAGCATGAAAAGGCAAGGCAAGAAAGAAGGGTATAGCAAGTCAAGGCAATGTAAGGCAAAAGGGCAATTCAAGGAAAGACAAAATGGCAAAGCAAGGCAAGGCAAAAGGGCAAAGCATGGCAAGGCAAGGAAAAAGGGCAACTCAATGCAAGGCCAGGCAAAAGGGCAAAGAAAGGCAAGGCAAGGTAAGTCAAAAGGATAAACCATGGCAAGGCCAGGAAAAAGGCCAAAGCAAGGAAAGGCAAGGCAAAAGGGAAAAGCAAGGCAAGGGAAAATGGCAAAGCAAGGCAAGGCAAGGCAAGACAAAAGGGCAAAGCAAGGCAAGGAAAAAGAGCAAAGCATGGCAAGGCAAGGCAAGGCAAAAGGTCAAAAGAAAGGCAAGGCAAATCAGGGCAAAAGGAGAAAGGAAGGCAAGGCAAGACAAGGCAAAGAGGCAAAGCAAGGCAAGGTAAGGCAAGGCAAAAGGGGAAAGCAAAGCAAGGCAAGGCGAAAGGATAAGGAAGACACGTCAAGGCAAGGCAAAGATGAAAGTAAGGCAATGCAAGGAAATTGAAAACGGGAAAACAAGGAAAGGCAAGGCAAAAGGGCAAAGCAAAGCAAGTCAAAAGGGCAAAGCTTGACAAGGCAAGGCAATGCAAAAGGACAAAGCATGAAAAGGCAAGGCAAGGCAAAAGGGTAAAGCATGTCAAGGCAAGGTAAGGCAAAAGGGCAATGCAAGGAAAAGCAAAATGGCAAAGCAAGACAAGGCAAAAGGGAAAGCATAACAAGGCAAAGCAAGGCAAAAGGGCAAAGCAAGACAAGGCAAAAGGGCAAAGCAAGGAAAGTCAAAAGGGCAAAGCATGACAAGGCAAGGCAAGGAAAAAGGGTATAGCAAGTCAAGGCAAGGTAAGGCAAAAGGGCAATTCAAGGAAAGGCAAAATGGCAAAGCAAGGCAAGGCAAAAGGACAAAGCAAAGCAAGTCAAAAGGACAAAGCATGACAAGGCAAGGCAAGGAAAAAGGGTATAGCAAGTCAAGGCAAGGTAAGGCAAAAGGGCAATTCAAGGAAATGCAAAATGGCAAAGCAAGGCAAGGCAAAAGGGCAAAGCAAAGCAAGTCAAAATGGCAAAGTATGACAAGGCAAGGCAAGGAAAAAGGGTATAGCAAGTCAAGGCAAGGTAAGGCAAAAGGGCAATTCAAGGAAAGGCAAAATGGCAAAGCAAGGCAAGGCAAAAGGGCAAAGCATAACAAGGCAAAGCAAGGCAAAAGGGCAAAGCAAGGCAAGGCAAAAGGGCAAAGCAAGGCAAGTCAAAAAGGCAAAGAATGACAAGGCAAGGCAAGGAAAAAGGGTATAGCAAGTCAAGGCAAGGTAAGGCAAAAGGGCAATTCAAGGAAAGGCAAAATGGCAAAGCAAGGCAAGGCAAAAGGGCAAAGCAAGGCCAAGCAAAAGTGCAAAGAAAGGCAAGGCAAGGTAAGTCAAAAGGACAAACCATGGCAAGGCCAGGAAAAAGGCCAAAGCAAGGAAAGGCAAGGCAAAAGGGGAAAGCAAGGCAAGGGAAAATGGCAAAGCAAGGCAAGGTAAGGCAAGACAAAAGGGCAAAGCAAGGCAAGGAAAAAGAGCAAAGCATGGCAAGGCAAGGCAAAAGGTCAAAAGAAAGGCAAGGCAAATCAGGGCAAAAGGAGAAAGGAAGGCAAGGCAAGTCAAGGCAAAGAGTCAAAGCAAGGCAAGGCAAAGGGTCAAAGGAAGGCATGGAAAGGCAAGGCAAAGGAAGGCAAAAGGGTAAAGCAAGGCAAGGAAAGGCAAGGCAAAAGGGGAAAGCAAAGCAAGGCAAGGCAAAATGATAAGGAAGACACGTCAAGGCAAGGCAAAGATGAAAGTAAGGCAATGCAAGGCAATTCAAAACGGCAAAACAAGGAAAGGCAAGGCAAAAGGGCAAAGCAAAGCAAGTCAAAAGGGCAAAGCATGACAAGGTAAGGAAAGGCAAAAGGGCAATGCAAGGAAAGGCTAAATGGCAAAGCAAGACAAGGCAAAAGGGCAAAGCATAACAAGGCAAAGCAAGGCAAAAAGGCAAAGCAAGGCAAGTCAAAAGGGCAAAGCATGACAAGGCAAGGCAAGGAAAAAGGGTATAGCAAGTCAAGGCAAGGTAAGGCAAAAGGGCAATTCAAGGAAAGGCAAAATGGCAAGGCAAGGCAAGGCAAAAGGGCAAAGCATGAAAAGGCAAGGCAAGGAAAAAGGGTATAGCAAGTCAAGGCAAGGTAAGCCAAAAGGGCAATTCAAGGAAAGACAAAATGGCAAAGCAAGTCAAGGCAAAAGGGCAAAGCATGGCAAGGCAAGGAAAAAGGGCAACTCAATGCAAGGCCAGGCAAAAGGGCAAAGAAAGGCAAGGCAAGGTAAGTCAAAAGGACAAACCATGGCAAGGCCAGGAAAAAGGCCAAAGCAAGGATAGGCAAGGCAAAAGGGAAAAGCAAGGCAAGGGAAAATGGCAAAGCAAGGCAAGGCAAGGCAAGACAAAAGGGCAAAGCAAGGCAAGGAAAAAGAGCAAAGCATGGAAAGGCAAGGCAAGGCAAAAGGTCAAAAGAAAGGCAAGGCAAATCAGGGCAAAAGGAGAAAGGAAGGCAAGGCAAGACAAGGCAAAGAGGCAAAGCAAGGCAAGGTAAGGCAAGGCAAAAGGGGAAAGCAAAGCAAGGCAAGGCGAAAGGATAAGGAAGACACGTCAAGGCAAGGCAAAGATGAAAGTAAGGCAATGCAAGGAAATTGAAAACGGCAAAACAAGGAAAGGCAAGGCAAAAGGGCAAAGCAAAGCAAGTCAAAAGGGCAAAGCATGACAAGGCAAGGCAAGGCAAAAGGGCAAAGCATGACAAGGCAAGGTAAGGCAAAAGGGCAAAGCAAGGCAAGTCAAAAGGGCAAAGCATGACAAGGCAAGGCAAGGAAAAAGGGTATAGCAAGTCAAGGCAAGGTAAGGCAAAAGGGCAATTCAAGGAAAGGCAAAATGGCAAAGCATGGCAAGGCAAAAGGGCAAAGCATGAAAAGGCAAGGCAAGGAAAAAGGGTATAGCAAGTCAAGGCAAGGTAAGGCAAAAGGGCAATTCAAGGAAAGGCAAAATGGCAAAGCAAGGCAAGGCAAAAGGGCAAAGCAAAGCAAGTCAAAAGGGCAAAGCATGACAAGGCAAGGTAAGTCAAAAGGACAAACCATGGCAAGGCCAGGAAAAAGGCCAAAGCAAGGAAAGGCAAGGCAAAAGGGGAAAGCAAGGCAAGGGAAAATGGCAAAGCAAAGCAAGGCAAGGAAAGAAAAAAGGGCAAAGCAAGGCAAGGAAAAAGAGCAAAGCATGGCAAGGCAAGGCAAAAGGTCAAAAGAAAGGCAAGGCAAATCAGGGCAAAAGGAGAAAGGAAGGCAAGGCAAGAGAAGGCAAAGAGACAAAGCAAGGCAAGGCAAAAGGTCAAAAGAAAGGCAAGGCAAAAGGGCAAAAGGAGAAAGGAAGGCAAGGCAAGACAAGGCAAAGAGACAAACAAGGCAAGGCAAAAGGGCAAAGCAAAGCAAGTCAAAATGGCAAAGTATGACAAGGCAAGGCAAGGAAAAAGGCTATAGCAAGTCAAGGCAAGGTAAGGCAAAAGGGCAATTCAAGGAAAGGCAAAATGGCAAAGCAAGGCAAGGCAAAAGGGCAAAGCATAACAAGGCAAAGCAAGGCAAAAGGGCAAAGCAAGGCAAGGCAAAAGGGCAAAGCATGGCAAGGCAAGGAAAAAGGGCAACTCAATGCAAGGCCGGGCAAAAGTGCAAAGAAAGGCAAGGCAAGGTAAGTCAAAAGGACAAACCATGGCAAGGCCAGGAAAAAGGCCAAAGCAAGGAAAGGCAAGGCAAAAGGGGAAAGCAAGGCAAGGGAAAATGGCAAAGCAAGGCAAGGCAAGGCAAGACAAAAGGGCAAAGCAAGGCAAGGAAAAAGAGCAAAGCATGGCAAGGCAAGACAAGGCAAAAGGTCAAAAGAAAGGCAAGGCAAATCAGGGCAAAAGGAGAAAGGAAGGCAAGGCAAGTCAAGGCAAAGAGTCAAAGCAAGGCAAAGCAAAGGGTCAAAGCAAGGCATGGAAAGGCAAGGCAAGGGAAGGCAAAAGGGTAAAGCAAGGCAAGGAAAGGCAAGGCAAAAGGGGAAAGCAAAGCAAGGCAAGGCAAAATGATAAGGAAGACACGTCAAGGCAAGGCAAAGATGAACGTAAGGCAATGCAAGGCAATTCAAAACGGCAAAACAAGGAAAGGCAAGGCAAAAGGGCAAAGCAAGGCAAGTCAAAAGGGCAAAGCATGACAAGGCAAGGTAAGGCAAAAGGGCAATGCAAGGAAAGGCAAAATGGCAAAGCAAGACAAGGCAAAAGGGCAAAGCATAACAAGGCAAAGCAAGGCAAAAGGCAAACCAAGGCAAGTCAAAAGGGCAAAGCATGACAAGGCAAGGCAAGGAAAAAGGGTATAGCAAGTCAAGGCAAGGTAAGGCAAAAGGGCAATTCAAGGAAAGGCAAAATGGCAAAGCATGGCAAGGCAAAAGGGCAAAGCATGAAAAGGCAAGGCAAGAAAGAAGGGTATAGCAAGTCAAGGCAATGTAAGGCAAAAGGGCAATTCAAGGAAAGACAAAATGGCAAAGCAAGGCAAGGCAAAAGGGCAAAGCATGGCAAGGCAAGGAAAAAGGGCAACTCAATGCAAGGCCAGGCAAAAGGGCAAAGAAAGGCAAGGCAAGGTAAGTCAAAAGGATAAACCATGGCAAGGCCAGGAAAAAGGCCAAAGCAAGGAAAGGCAAGGCAAAAGGGAAAAGCAAGGCAAGGGAAAATGGCAAAGCAAGGCAAGGCAAGGCAAGACAAAAGGGCAAAGCAAGGCAAGGAAAAAGAGCAAAGCATGGCAAGGCAAGGCAAGGCAAAAGGTCAAAAGAAAGGCAAGGCAAATCAGGGCAAAAGGAGAAAGGAAGGCAAGGCAAGACAAGGCAAAGAGGCAAAGCAAGGCAAGGTAAGGCAAGGCAAAAGGGGAAAGCAAAGCAAGGCAAGGCGAAAGGATAAGGAAGACACGTCAAGGCAAGGCAAAGATGAAAGTAAGGCAATGCAAGGAAATTGAAAACGGGAAAACAAGGAAAGGCAAGGCAAAAGGGCAAAGCAAAGCAAGTCAAAAGGGCAAAGCTTGACAAGGCAAGGCAATGCAAAAGGACAAAGCATGAAAAGGCAAGGCAAGGCAAAAGGGTAAAGCATGTCAAGGCAAGGTAAGGCAAAAGGGCAATGCAAGGAAAAGCAAAATGGCAAAGCAAGACAAGGCAAAAGGGAAAGCATAACAAGGCAAAGCAAGGCAAAAGGGCAAAGCAAGACAAGGCAAAAGGGCAAAGCAAGGAAAGTCAAAAGGGCAAAGCATGACAAGGCAAGGCAAGGAAAAAGGGTATAGCAAGTCAAGGCAAGGTAAGGCAAAAGGGCAATTCAAGGAAAGGCAAAATGGCAAAGCAAGGCAAGGCAAAAGGACAAAGCAAAGCAAGTCAAAAGGACAAAGCATGACAAGGCAAGGCAAGGAAAAAGGGTATAGCAAGTCAAGGCAAGGTAAGGCAAAAGGGCAATTCAAGGAAATGCAAAATGGCAAAGCAAGGCAAGGCAAAAGGGCAAAGCAAAGCAAGTCAAAATGGCAAAGTATGACAAGGCAAGGCAAGGAAAAAGGGTATAGCAAGTCAAGGCAAGGTAAGGCAAAAGGGCAATTCAAGGAAAGGCAAAATGGCAAAGCAAGGCAAGGCAAAAGGGCAAAGCATAACAAGGCAAAGCAAGGCAAAAGGGCAAAGCAAGGCAAGGCAAAAGAGCAAAGCAAGGCAAGTCAAAAAGGCAAAGAATGACAAGGCAAGGCAAGGAAAAAGGGTATAGCAAGTCAAGGCAAGGTAAGGCAAAAGGGCAATTCAAGGAAAGGCAAAATGGCAAAGCAAGGCAAGGCAAAAGGGCAAAGCAAGGCCAGGCAAAAGTGCAAAGAAAGGCAAGGCAAGGTAAGTCAAAAGGACAAACCATGGCAAGGCCAGGAAAAAGGCCAAAGCAAGGAAAGGCAAGGCAAAAGGGGAAAGCAAGGCAAGGGAAAATGGCAAAGGAAGGCAAGGCAAGGAAAGACAAAAGGGCAAAGCAAGGCAAGGAAAAAGAGCAAAGCATGGCAAGGCAAGGCAAAAGGTCAAAAGAAAGGCAAGGCAAATCAGGGCAAAAGGAGAAAGGAAGGCAAGGCAAGACAAGGCAAAGAGACAAAGCAAGGCAAGGCAAAAGGGCATAGCAAGGCAAGGAAAGGCAAAGGGGCAATGCAAGGCATGGAAAGGCAAAGGCAAGGGAAGGCAAAAGGGTAAAGCAAGGCAAGGAAAGGCAAGGGAAAAGGAGAAAGCAAAGCAAGGCAAGGCAAAAGGATAAGGAAGACACTCAAGGCAAGGCAAAGATGAAAGCAAGGCAATGCAAGGCAATTCAAAACGGCAAAACAAGGAAAGGCATGCAAAAGGGCAAAGCAAAGCAAGTCAAAAGGGCAAAGCATGACAAGGCAAGGGAAGGCAAAAGGGCAAAGCATGACAAGGCAAGGTAAGGCAAAAGGGCAAATCAAGACAAGGCAAAAGGGCAAAGCATAACAAGGCAAAGCAAGGCAAAAGGGCAAAGCAAGGCAAGTCAAAAGGGCAAAGCATGACAAGGCAAGGCAAGGAAAAAGGGTATAGCAAGTCAAGGCAAGGTAAGGCAAAGGGCAATTCAAGGAAAGGCAAAATGGCAAAGCAAGGCAAGTCAAAAGGGCAAAGCATGACAAGGCAAGGCAAGGAAAAAGGGTATAGCAAGTCAAGGCAAGGTAAGGCAAAAGGGCAATTCAAGGAAAGACAAAATGGCAAAGCAAGGCAAGGCAAAAGGGCAAAGCATGGCAAGGCAAGGAAAAAGGGCAACTCAATGCAAGGCCAGGCAAAAGGGCAAAGAAAGGCAAGGCAAGGTAAGTCAAAAGGACAAACCATGGCAAGGCCAGGAAAAAGGCCAAAGCAAGGAAAGGCAAGGCAAAAGGGAAAAGCAAGGCAAGGGAAAATGGCAAAGCAAGGCAAGGCAAGACAAAAGGGCAAAGCAAGGCAAGGAAAAAGAGCAAAGCATGGCAAGGCAAGGCAAGGCAAAAGGTCAAAAGAAAGGCAAGGCAAATCAGGGCAAAAGGAGAAAGGAAGGCAAGGCAAGACAAGGCAAAGAGGCAAAGCAAGGCAAGGTAAGGCAAGGCAAAAGGGGAAAGCAAAGCAAGGCAAGGCGAAAGGATAAGGAAGACACGTCAAGGCAAGGCAAAGATGAAAGTAAGGCAATGCAAGGAAATTGAAAACGGCAAAACAAGGAAAGGCAAGGCAAAAGGGCAAAGCAAAGCAAGTCAAAAGGGCAAAGCATGACAAGGCAAGGCAAGGCAAAAGGGTAAAGCATGTCAAGGCAAGGTAAGGCAAAAGGGCAATGCAAGGAAAAGCAAAATGGCAAAGCAAGACAAGGCAAAAGGGAAAGCATAACAAGGCAAAGCAAGGGAAAAGGGCAAAGCAAGACAAGGCAAAAGGGCAAAGCAAGGAAAGTCAAAAGGGCAAAGCATGACAAGGCAAGGCAAGGAAAAAGGGTATAGCAAGTCAAGGCAAGGTAAGGCAAAAGGGCAATTCAAGGAAAGGCAAAATGGCAAAGCAAGGCAAGGCAAAAGGACAAAGCAAAGCAAGTCAAAAGGGCAAAGCATGACAAGGCAAGGCAAGGAAAAAGGGTATAGCAAGTCAAGGCAAGGTAAGGCAAAAGGGCAATTCAAGGAAAGGCAAAATGGCAAAGCAAGGCAAGGCAAAAGGACAAAGCAAAGCAAGTCAAAAGGGCAAAGCATGACAAGGCAAGGCAAGGAAAAAGGGTATAGCAAGTCAAGGCAAGGTAAGGCAAAAGGGCAATTCAAGGAAAGGCAAAATGGCAAAGCAAGGCAAGGCAAAAGGGCAAAGCATGAAAAGGCAAGGCAAGGAAAAAGGGTATAGCAAGTCAAGGCAAGGTAAGGCAAAAGGGCAATTCAAGGAAAGACAAAATGGCAAAGCAAGGCAAGGCAAAAGGGCAAAGCATGACAAGGCAAGGCAAGGAAAAAGGGTATAGCAAGTCAAGGCAAGGTAAGGCAAAAGGGCAATTCAAGGAAAGGCAAAATGGCAAAGCAAGGCAAGGCAAAAAGGCAAAGCATGAAAAGGCAAGGCAAGGAAAAAGGGTATAGCAAGTCAAGGCAAGGTAAGGCAAAAGGGCAATTCAAGGAAAGGCAAAATGGCAAAGCAAGGCAAGGCAAAAGGACAAAGCAAAGCAAGTCAAAAGGGCAAAGCATGACAAGGCAAGGCAATGCAAAAGGGCAAAGCATGAAAAGGCAAGGCAAGGCAAAAGGGTAAAACATGTCAAGGCAAGGTAAGGCAAAAGGGCAATGCAAGGAAAAGCAAAATGGCAAAGCAAGACAAGGCAAAAGGGAAAGCATAACAAGGCAAAGCAAGGCAAAAGGGCAAAGCAAGACAAGGCAAAAGGGCAAAGCAAGGAAAGTCAAAAGGGCAAAGCATGACAAGGCAAGGCAAGGAAAAAGGGTATAGCAAGTCAAGGCAAGGTAAGGCAAAAGGGCAATTCAAGGAAAGGCAAAATGGCAAAGCAAGACAAGGCAAAAATGGCAAAGCATAACAAGGCAAAGCAAGGCAAAAGGGCAAAGCAAGGCAAGTCAAAAGGGCAAAGCATGACAAGGCAAGGCAAGGAAAAAGGGTATAGCAAGTCAAGGCAAGGTAAGGCAAAAGGGCAATTCAAGGAAAGGCAAAATGGCAAAGCAAGGCAAGGCAAAAGGGCAAAGCAAAGCAAGTCAAAATGGCAAAGTATGACAAGGCAAGGCAAGGAAAAAGGCTATAGCAAGTGAAGGCAAGGTAAGGCAAAAGGGCAATTCAAGGAAAGGCAAAATGGCAAAGCAAGGCAAGGCAAAAGGGGAAAGCATAACAAGGCAAAGCAAGGCAAAAGGGCAAAGCAAGGCAAGGCAAAAGGGCAAAGCATGGCAAGGCAAGGAAAAAGGGCAACTCAATGCAAGGCCGGGCAAAAGTGCAAATAAAGGCAAGGCAAGGTAAGTCAAAAGGACAAACCATGGCAAGGCCAGGAAAAAGGCCAAAGCAAGGAAAGGCAAGGCAAAAGGGGAAAGCAAGGCAAGGGAAAATGGCAAAGCAATGCAAGGTAAGTCAAGACAAAAGGGCAAAGCAAGGCAATGAAAAAGAGCAAAGCATGGCAAGGCAAGGCAAGGCAAAAGGTCAAAAGAAAGGCAAGGCAAATCATGGCAAAAGGAGAAAGGAAGGCAAGGCAAGTCAAGGCAAAGAGTCAAAGCAAGGCAAGGCAAACGGTCAAAGGAAGGCATGGAAAGGCAAGGCAAAGGAAGGCAAAAGGGTAAAGCAAGGCAAGGAAAGGCAAGGCAAAAGGGGAAAGCAAAGCAAGGCAAGGCAAAATGATAAGGAAGACACGTCAAGGCAAGGCAAAGATGAAAGTAAGGCAATGCAAGGCAATTCAAAACGGCAAAACAAGGAAAGGCAAGGCAAAAGGGCAAAGCATGACAAGGCAAGGTAAGGCAAAAGGGCAATGCAAGGAAAGGCAAAATGGCAAAGCAAGACAAGGCAAAAGGGCAAAGCATAATAAGGCAAAGCAAGGCAAAAGGGCAAAGCAAGGCAAGTCAAAAGGACAAAGCATGACAAGGCAAGGCAAGGAAAAAGGGTATAGCAAGTCAAGGCAAGGTAAGGCAAAAGGGCAATTCAAGGAAATGCAAAATGGCAAAGCAAGGCAAGGCAAAAGGGCAAAGCAAAGCAAGTCAAAATGGCAAAGTATGACAAGGCAAGGCAAGGAAAAAGGGTATAGCAAGTCAAGGCAAGGTAAGGCAAAAGGGCAATTCAAGGAAAGGCAAAATGGCAAAGCAAGGCAAGGCAAAAGGGCAAAGCATAACAAGGCAAAGCAAGGCAAAAGGGCAAAGCAAGGCAAGGCAAAAGGGCAAAGCAAGGCAAGTCAAAAAGGCAAAGCATGACAAGGCAAGGCAAGGAAAAAGGGTATAGCAAGTCAAGGCAAGGTAAGGCAAAAGGGCAATTCAAGGAAAGGCAAAATGGCAAAGCAAGGCAAGGCAAAAGGGCAAAGCAAGGCCAAGCAAAAGTGCAAAGAAAGGCAAGGCAAGGTAAGTCAAAAGGACAAACCATGGCAAGGCCAGGAAAAAGGCCAAAGCAAGGAAAGGCAAGGCAAAAGGTCAAAAGAAAGGCAAGGCAAATCAGGGCAAAAGGAGAAAGGTAGGCAAGGCAAGACAAGGCAAAGAGACAAAGCAAGGCAAGGCAAAAGGGCATAGCAAGGCAAGGTAAGGCAAAGGGGCAAAGCAAGGCATGGAAAGGCAAAGGCAAGGGAAGGCAAAAGGGTAAAGCAAGGCAAGGAAAGGCAAGGGAAAAGGAGAAAGCAAAGCAAGGCAAGACAAAAGGATAAGGAAGACACTCAAGGCAAGGCAAAGATGAAAGCAAGGCAATGCAAGGCAATTCAAAACGGCAAAACAAGGAAAGGCATGCAAAAGGGCAAAGCAAAGCAAGTCAAAAGGGCAAAGCATGACAAGGCAAGGCAAGGCAAAAGGGCAAAGCATGACAAGGCAAGGTAAGGCAAAAGGGCAAATCAAGACAAGGCAAAAGGGCAAAGCATAACAAGGCAAAGCAAGGCAAAAGGGCAAAGCAAGGCAAGTCAAAAGGGCAAAGCATGACAAGGCAAGGCAAGGAAAAAGGGTATAGCAAGTCAAGGCAAGGTAAGGCAAAAGGGCAATTCAAGGAAAGGCAAAATGGCAAAGCAAGGCAAGGCAAAAGGGCAAAGCATGAAAAGGCAAGGCAAGGAAAAAGGGTATAGCAAGTCAAGGCAAGGTAAGGCAAAAGGGCAATTCAAGGAAAGACAAAAGGGCAAAGCAAGGCAAGTCAAAAGGGCAAAGCATGACAAGGCAAGGCAAGGAAAAAGGGTATAGCAAGTCAAGGCAAGGTAAGGCAAAAGGGCAATTCAAGGAAAGGCAAAATGGCAAAGCAAGGCAAGGCAAAAGGGCAAAGCATGAAAAGGCAAGGCAAGGAAAAAGGGTATAGCAAGTCAAGGCAAGGTAAGGCAAAAGGGCAATTCAAGGAAAGACAAAATGGCAAAGCAAGGCAAGGCAAAAGGGCAAAGCATGGCAAGGCAAGGAAAAAGGGCAACTCAATGCAAGGCCGGGCAAAAGGGCAAAGAAAGGCAAGGCAAGGTAAGTCAAAAGGACAAACCATGGCAAGGCCAGGAAAAAGGCCAAAGCAAGGAAAGGCAAGGCAAAAGGGAAAAGCAAGGCAAGGGAAAATGGCAAAGCAAGGCAAGGCAAGGCAAGACAAAAGGGCAAAGCAAGGCAAGGAAAAAGAGCAAAGCATGGCAAGGCAAGGCAAGGCAAAAGGTCAAAAGAAAGGCAAGGCAAATCAGGGCAAAAGGAGAAAGGAAGGCAAGGCAAGACAAGGCAAAGAGGCAAAGCAAGGCAAGGTAAGGCAAGGCAAAAGGGGAAAGCAAAGCAAGTCAAAAGGGCAAAGCATGACAAGGCAAGGCAAGGCAAAAGGGTAAAGCATGTCAAGGCAAGGTAAGGCAAAAGGGCAATGCAAGGAAAAGCAAAATGGCAAAGCAAGACAAGGCAAAAGGGAAAGCATAACAAGGCAAAGCAAGGCAAAAGGGCAAAGCAAGACAAGGCAAAAGGGCAAAGCAAGGAAAGTCAAAAGGGCAAAGCATGACAAGGCAAGGCAAGGAAAAAGGGTATAGCAAGTCAAGGCAAGGTAAGGCAAAAGGGCAATTCAAGGAAAGGCAAAATGGCAAAGCTAGGCAAGGCAAAAGGGCAAAGCAAGGCCAGGCAAAAGTGCAAAGAAATGCAAGGCAAGGTAAGTCAAAAGGACAAACCATGGCAAGGCCAGTAAAAAGGCCAAAGCAAGGAAAGGCAAGGCAAAAGGGGAAAGCAAGGCAAGGGAAAATGGCAAAGCAAGGCAAGGCAAGGAAAGACAAAAGGGCAAAGCAAGGCAAGGAAAAAGAGCAAAGCATGGCAAGGCAAGGCAAAAGGTCAAAAGAAAGGCAAGGCAAATCAGGGCAAAAGGAGAAAGGAAGGCAAGGCAAGACAAGGCAAAGAGACAAAGCAAGGCAAGGCAAAAGGGCATAGCAAGGCAAGGTAAGGCAAAGGGCAAAGCAAGGCATGGAAAGGCAAATGCAAGGGAAGGCAAAAGGGTAAAGCAAGGCAAGGAAAGGCAAGGGAAAAGGAGAAAGCAAAGCAAGGCAAGGCAAAAGGATAAGGAAGACACGTCAAGGCAAGGCAAAGATGAAAGCAAGGCAATGCAAGGCAATTCAAAACGGCAAAACAAGGAAAGGCAAGGCAAAAGGGCAAAGCAAAGCAAGTCAAAAGGGCAAAGCATGACAAGGCAAGGCAAGGCAAAAGGGCAAAGCATGACAAGGCAAGGTAAGGCAAAAGGGCAATGCAAGGAAAGGCAAAATGGCAAAGCAAGACAAGGCAAAAATGGCAAAGCATAACAAGGCAAAGCAAGGCAAAAGGGCAAAGCAAGGCAAGTCAAAAGGGCAAAGCATGACAAGGCAAGGCAAGGAAAAAGGGTATAGCAAGTCAAGGCAAGGTAAGGCAAAAGGGCAATTCAAGGAAAGGCAAAATGGCAAAGCAAGGCAAGGCAAAAGGGCAAAGCATAACAAGGCAAAGCAAGGCAAAAGGGCAAAGCAAGGCAAGGCAAAAGGGCAAAGCATGGCAAGGCAAGGAAAAAGGGCAACTCAATGCAAGGCCGGGCAAAAGTGCAAAGAAAGGCAAGGCAAGGTAAGTCAAAAGGACAAACCATGGCAAGGCCAGGAAAAAGGCCAAAGCAAGGAAAGGCAAGGCAAAAGGGGAAAGCAAGGCAAGGGAAAATGGCAAAGCAAGGCAAGGCAAGGCAAGGCAAAAAGGCAAAGCAAGGCAAGGAAAAAGAGCAAAGCATGGCAAGGCAAGACAAGGCAAAAGGTCAAAAGAAAGGCAAGGCAAATCAGGGCAAAAGGAGAAAGGAAGGCAAGGCAAGTCAAGGCAAAGAGTCAAAGCAAGGCAAGGCAAAGGGTCAAAGCAAGGCATGGAAAGGCAAGGCAAGGGAAGGCAAAAGGGTAAAGCAAGGCAAGGAAAGGCAAGGCAAAAGGGGAAAGCAAAGCAAGGCAAGGCAAAATGATAAGGAAGACACGTCAAGGCAAGGCAAAGATGAAAGTAAGGCAATGCAAGGCAATTTAAAACGGCAAAACAAGGAAAGGCAAGGCAAAAGGGCAAAGCAAAGCAAGTCAAAAGGGCAAAGCATGACAAGGCAAGGTAAGGCAAAAGGGCAATGCAAGGAAAGGCAAAATGGCAAAGCAAGACAAGGCAAAAGGGCAAAGCATAACAAGGCAAAGCAAGGCAAAAGGGCAAACCAAGGCAAGTCAAAAGGGCAAAGCATGACAAGGCAAGGCAAGGAAAAAGGGTATAGCAAGTCAAGGCAAGGTAAGGCAAAAGGGCAATTCAAGGAAAGGCAAAATGGCAAAGCATGGCAAGGCAAAAGGGCAAAGCATGAAAAGGCAAGGCAAGAAAGAAGGGTATAGCAAGTCAAGGCAATGTAAGGCAAAAGGGCAATTCAAGGAAAGACAAAATGGCAAAGCAAGGCAAGGCAAAAGGGCAAAGCATGGCAAGGCAAGGAAAAAGGGCAACTCAATGCAAGGCCAGGCAAAAGGGCAAAGAAAGGCAAGGCAAGGTAAGTCAAAAGGATAAACCATGGCAAGGCCAGGAAAAAGGCCAAAGCAAGGAAAGGCAAGGCAAAAGGGAAAAGCAAGGCAAGGGAAAATGGCAAAGCAAGGCAAGGCAAGGCAAGACAAAAGGGCAAAGCAAGGCAAGGAAAAAGAGCAAAGCATGGCAAGGCAAGGCAAGGCAAAAGGTCAAAAGAAAGGCAAGGCAAATCAGGGCAAAAGGAGAAAGGAAGGCAAGGCAAGACAAGGCAAAGAGGCAAAGCAAGGCAAGGTAAGGCAAGGCAAAAGGGGAAAGCAAAGCAAGGCAAGGCGAAAGGATAAGGAAGACACGTCAAGGCAAGGCAAAGATGAAAGTAAGGCAATGCAAGGAAATTGAAAACGGCAAAACAAGGAAAGGCAAGGCAAAAGGGCAAAGCAAAGCAAGTCAAAAGGGCAAAGCATGACAAGTCAAGGCAATGCAAAAGGGCAAAGCATGAAAAGGCAAGGCAAGGCAAAAGGGTAAAGCATGTCAAGGCAAGGTAAGGCAAAAGGGCAATGCAAGGAAAAGCAAAATGGCAAAGCAAGACAAGGCAAAAGGGAAAGCATAACAAGGCAAAGCAAGGCAAAAGGGCAAAGCAAGACAAGGCAAAAGGGCAAAGCAAGGAAAGTCAAAAGGGCAAAGCATGACAAGGCAAGGCAAGGAAAAAGGGTATAGCAAGTCAAGGCAAGGTAAGGCAAAAGGGCAATTCAAGGAAAGGCAAAATGGAAAAGCAAGGCAAGGCAAAAGGACAAAGCAAAGCAAGTCAAAATGGCAAAGTATGACAAGGCAAGGCAAGGAAAAAGGATATAGCAAGTCAAGGCAAGGTAAGGCAAAAGGGCAAAGCATGACAAGACAAGGTAAGGCAAAAGGGCAATTCAAGGAAAGGCAAAATGGCAAAGCAAGGCAAGGCAAAAGGACAAAGCATAACAAGGCAAAGCAAGGCAAAAGGGCAAAGCAAGGCAAGGCAAAAGGGCAAAGCAAGGCAAGTCAAAAGGGCAAAGCATGACAAAGCAAGGCAAGGAAAAAGGGTATAGCAAGTCAAGGCAAGGTAAGGCAAAAGGGCAATTCAAGGAAAGGCAAAATGGCAAAGCAAGGCAAGGCAAAAGGGCAAAGCAAGGCCAGGCAACAGTGCAAAGAAAGGCAAGGCAAGGTAAGTCAAAAGGACAAACCATGGCAAGGCCAGGAAAAAGGCCAAAGAAAGGAAAGGCAAGGCAAAAGGGGAAAGCAAGGCAAGGGAAAATGGCAAAGCAAGGCAAGGCAAGGCAAGACAAAAGGGCAAAGCAAGGCAAGGAAAAAGAGCAAAGCATGGCAAGGCAAGGCAAAAGGTCAAAAGAAAGGCAAGGCAAATCAGGGCAAAAGGAGAAAGGAAGGCAAGGCAAGACAAGGCAAAGAGACAAAGCAAGGCAAGGCAAAAGGGCAAAGCAAGGCAAGGAAAAAGAGCAAAGCATGGCATGGCAAGGCAAGGCAAAAGGTCAAAGGAAAGGCAAGGCAAATCAGGGCAAAAGGCGAAAGGAAGGCAAGGCAAGACAAGGCAAAGAGACAAAGCAAGGCAAGGCAAAAGGGCAAAGCAAGGCAAGGTAAGGCAAAGGGGCGAAGCAAGGCATGGAAAGGCAAGGTAAGAAAAGGCAAAAGGGTAAAGCAAGGCAAGGAAAGGCAAGGCAAAAGGAGAAAGCAAAGAAAGGCAAGGCAAAAGGATAAGTAAGACACGTCAAGGCAAGGCAAAGATGAAAGCAAGGCAATGCAAGGCAATTCAAAACGGCAAAACAAGGAAAGGCAAGGCAAAAGGGCAAAGCAAAGCAAGTCAAAAGGGCAAAGCATGACAAGGCAAGGCAATGCAAAAGGGCAAAGCATGAAAAGGCAAGGCAAGGCAAAAGGGCAATGCAAGGAAAGGCAAAATGGCAAAGCAAGACAAGGCAAAAGGGCAAAGCATAACAAGGCAAAGCAAGGCAAAAGGGCAAAGCAAGGCAAGTCAAAAGGGCAAAGCATGACAAGGCAAGGCAAGGAAAAAGGGTATAGCAAGTCAAGGCAAGGTAAGGCAAAAGGGCAATTCAAGGAAAGGCAAAATGGCAAAGCAAGGCAAGGCAAAAGGCAAAGCAAAGCAAGTCAAAATGGCAAAGTATGACAAGGCAAGGCAAGGAAAAAGGCTATAGCAAGACAAGGCAAGGTAAGGCAAAAGGGCAATTCAAGGAAAGGCAAAATGGCAAAGCAAGGCAAGGCAAAAGGGCAAAGCATAACAAGGCAAAGCAAGGCAAAAGGGCAAAGCAAGGCAAGGCAAAAGGGCAAAGCATGGCAAGGCAAGGAAAAAGGGCAACTCAATGCAAGGCCGGGCAAAAGTGCAAAGAAAGGCAAGGCAAGGTAAGTCAAAAGGACAAACCATGGCAAGGCCAGGAAAAAGGCCAAAGCAAGGAAAGGCAAGGCAAAAGGGGAAAGCAAGGCAAGGGAAAATGGCAAAGCAAGGCAAGGCAAGGAAAGACAAAAGGGCAAAGCAAGGCAAGGGAAAAGAGCAAAGCATGGCAAGGCAAGGCAAAAGGTCAAAAGAAAGGCAAGGCAAATCAGGGCAAAAGGAGAAAGGAAGGCAAGGCAAGTCAAGGCAAAGAGTCAAAGCAAGGCAAGGCAAAGGGTCAAAGGAAGGCATGGAAAGGCAAGGCAAAGGAAGGCAAAAGGGTAAAGCAAGGCAAGGAAAGGCAAGGCAAAAGGGGAAAGCAAAGCAAGGCAAGGCAAAATGATAAGGAAGACACGTCAAGGCAAGGCAAAGATGAAAGTAAGGCAATGCAAGGCAATTCAAAACGGCAAAACAAGGAAAGGCAAGGAAAAAGGGCAACTCAATGCAAGGCCAGGCAAAAGGGCAAAGAAAGGCAAGGCAAGGTAAGTCAAAAGGACAAACCATGGCAAGGCCAGGAAAAAGGCCAAAGCAAGGAAAGGCAAGGCAAAAGGGAAAAGCAAGGCAAGGGAAAATGGCAAAGCAAGGCAAGGCAAGGCAAGACAAAAGGGCAAAGCAAGGCAAGGAAAAAGAGCAAAGCATGGCAAGGCAAGGCAAGGCAAAAGGTCAAAAGAAAGGCAAGGCAAATCAGGGCAAAAGGAGAAAGGAAGTCAAGGCAAGACAAGGAAAAGAGGCAAAGCAAGGCAAGGTAAGGCAAGGCAAAAGGGGAAAGCAAAGCAAGGCAAGGCAAAAGGGCAAAGCAAGGAAAGTCAAAAGGGCAAAGCATGACAAGGCAAGGCAAGGAAAAAGGGTATAGCAAGTCAAGGCAAGGTAAGGCAAAAGGGCAATTCAAGGAAAGGCAAAATGGCAAAGCAAGGCAAGGCAAAAGGACAAAGCAAAGCAAGTCAAAAGGGCAAAGCATGACAAGGCAAGGCAAGGAAAAAGGGTATAGCAAGTCAAGGCAAGGTAAGGCAAAAGGGCAATTCAAGGAAATGCAAAATGGCAAAGCAAGGCAAGGCAAAAGGGCAAAGCAAAGCAAGTCAAAATGGCAAAGTATGACAAGGCAAGGCAAGGAAAAAGGGTATAGCAAGTCAAGGCAAGGTAAGGCAAAAGGGCAATTCAAGGAAAGGCAAAATGGCAAAGCAAGGCAAGGCAAAAGGGCAAAGCATAACAAGGCAAAGCAAGGCAAAAGGGCAAAGCAAGGCAAGGCAAAAGGGCAAAGCAAGGCAAGTCAAAAAGGCAAAGCATGACAAGGCAAGGCAAGGAAAAAGGGTATAGCAAGTCAAGGCAAGGTAAGGCAAAAGGGCAATTCAAGGAAAGGCAAAATGGCAAAGCAAGGCAAGGCAAAAGGGCAAAGCAAGGCCAAGCAAAAGTGCAAAGAAAGGCAAGGCAAGGTAAGTCAAAAGGACAAACCATGGCAAGGCCAGGAAAAAGGCCAAAGCAAGGAAAGGCAAGGCAAAAGGGGAAAGCAAGGCAAGGGAAAATGGCAAAGCAAGGCAAGGCAAGGAAAGACAAAAGGGCAAAGCAAGGCAAGGAAAAAGAGCAAAGCATGGCAAGGCAAGGCAAAAGGTCAAAAGAAAGGCAAGGCAAATCAGGGCAAAAGGAGAAAGGAAGGCAAGGCAAGACAAGGCAAAGAGACAAAGCAAGGCAAGGCAAAAGGGCAAAGCAAGGCAAGGTAAGGCAAAGGGGCAAAGCAAGGCATGGAAAGGCAAGGTAAGAGAAGGCAAAAGGGTAAAGCAAGGCAAGGAAAGGCAAGGCAAAATGAGAAAGCAAAGAAAGGCAAGGCAAAAGGATAAGGAAGACACGTCAAGGCAAGGCAAAGATGAAAGCAAGGCAATGCAAGGCAATTCAAAACGGCAAAACAAGGAAAGGCAAGGCAAAAGGGCAAAGCAAAGCAAGTCAAAAGGGCAAAGCATGACAAGGCAAGGCAATGCAAAAGGGCAAAGCATGAAAAGGCAAGGCAAGGCAAAAGTGCAATGCAAGGAAAGGCAAAATGGCAAAGCAAGACAAGGCAAAAGGGCAAAGCATAACAAGGCAAAGCAAGGCAAAAGGGCAAAGCAAGGCAAGTCAAAAGGGCAAAGCATGACAAGGCAAGGCAAGGAAAAAGGGTATAGCAAGTCAAGGCAAGGTAAGGCAAAAGGGCAATTCAAGGAAAGGCAAAATGGCAAAGCAAGGCAAGGCAAAAGGCAAAGCAAAGCAAGTCAAAATGGCAAAGTATGACAAGGCAAGGCAAGGAAAAAGGCTATAGCAAGTCAAGGCAAGGTAAGGCAAAAAGGCAATTCAAGGAAAGGCAAAATGGCAAAGCAAGGCAAGGCAAAAGGGCAAAGCATAACAAGGCAAAGCAAGGCAAAAGGGCAAAGCAAGGCAAGGCAAAAGGGCAAAGCATGGCAAGGCAAGGAAAAAGGGCAACTCAATGCAAGGCCGGGCAAAAGTGCAAAGAAAGGCAAGGCAAGGTAAGTCAAAAGGACAAACCATGGCAAGGCCAGGAAAAAGGCCAAAGCAAGGAAAGGCAAGGCAAAAGGGGAAAGCAAGGCAAGGGAAAATGGCAAAGCAAGGCAAGGCAAGGAAAGACAAAAGGGCAAAGCAAGGCAAGGGAAAAGAGCAAAGCATGGCAAGGCAAGGCAAAAGGTCAAAAGAAAGGCAAGGCAAATCAGGGCAAAAGGAGAAAGGAAGGCAAGGCAAGTCAAGGCAAAGAGTCAAAGCAAGGCAAGGCAAAGGGTCAAAGGAAGGCATGGAAAGGCAAGGCAAAGGAAGGCAAAAGGGTAAAGCAAGGCAAGGAAAGGCAAGGCAAAAGGGGAAAGCAAAGCAAGGCAAGGCAAAATGATAAGGAAGACACGTCAAGGCAAGGCAAAGATGAAAGTAAGGCAATGCAAGGCAATTCAAAACGGCAAAACAAGGAAAGGCAAGGAAAAAGGGCAACTCAATGCAAGGCCAGGCAAAAGGGCAAAGAAAGGCAAGGCAAGGTAAGTCAAAAGGACAAACCATGGCAAGGCCAGGAAAAAGGCCAAAGCAAGGAAAGGCAAGGCAAAAGGGAAAAGCAAGGCAAGGGAAAATGGCAAAGCAAGGCAAGGCAAGGCAAGACAAAAGGGCAAAGCAAGGCAAGGAAAAAGAGCAAAGCATGGCAAGGCAAGGCAAGGCAAAAGGTCAAAAGAAAGGCAAGGCAAATCAGGGCAAAAGGAGAAAGGAAGGCAAGGCAAGACAAGGCAAAGAGGCAAAGCAAGGCAAGGTAAGGCAAGGCAAAAGGGGAAAGCAAAGCAAGGCAAGGCGAAAGGATAAGGAAGACACGTCAAGGCAAGGCAAAGATGAAAGTAAGGCAATGCAAGGAAATTGAAAACGGCAAAACAAGGAAAGGCAAGGCAAAAGGGCAAAGCAAAGCAAGTCAAAAGGGCAAAGCATGACAAGGCAAGGCAAGGCAAAAGGGTAAAGCATGTCAAGGCAAGGTAAGGCAAAAGGGCAATGCAAGGAAAAGCAAAATGGCAAAGCAAGACAAGGCAAAAGGGAAAGCATAACAAGGCAAAGCAAGGAAAAGGGCAAAGCAAGACAAGACAAAAGGGCAAAGCATGACAAGGCAAGGCAAGGAAAAAGGGTATAGCAAGTCAAGGCAAGGTAAGGCAAAAGGGCAATTCAAGGAAAGGCAAAATGGCAAAGCAAGGCAAGACAAAAGGGCAAAGCAAGGAAAGTCAAAAGGGCAAAGCATGACAAGGCAAGGCAAGGAAAAAGGGTATAGCAAGTCAAGGCAAGGTAAGGCAAAAGGGCAATTCAAGGAAAGGCAAAATGGCAAAGCAAGGCAAGGCAAAAGGACAAAGCAAAGCAAGTCAAAAGGGCAAAGCATGACAAGGCAAGGCAAGGAAAAAGGGTATAGCAAGTCAAGGCAAGGTAAGGCAAAAGGGCAATTCAAGGAAATGCAAAATGGCAAAGCAAGGCAAGGCAAAAGGGCAAAGCAAAGCAAGTCAAAATGGCAAAGTATGACAAGGCAAGGCAAGGAAAAAGGGTATAGCAAGTCAAGGCAAGGTAAGGCAAAAGGGCAATTCAAGGAAAGGCAAAATGGCAAAGCAAGGCAAGGCAAAAGGGCAAAGCATAACAAGGCAAAGCAAGGCAAAAGGGCAAAGCAAGGCAAGGCAAAAGGGCAAAGCAAGGCAAGTCAAAAAGGCAAAGCATGACAAGGCAAGGCAAGGAAAAAGGGTATAGCAAGTCAAGGCAAGGTAAGGCAAAAGGGCAATTCAAGGAAAGGCAAAATGGCAAAGCAAGGCAAGGCAAAAGGGCAAAGCAAGGCCAAGCAAAAGTGCAAAGAAAGGCAAGGCAAGGTAAGTCAAAAGGACAAACCATGGCAAGGCCAGGAAAAAGGCCAAAGCAAGGAAAGGCAAGGCAAAAGGGGAAAGCAAGGCAAGGGAAAATGGCAAAGCAAGGCAAGGCAAGGAAAGACAAAAGGGCAAAGCAAGGCAAGGAAAAAGAGCAAAGCATGGCAAGGCAAGGCAAAAGGTCAAAAGAAAGGCAAGGCAAATCAGGGCAAAAGGAGAAAGGAAGGCAAGGCAAGACAAGGCAAAGAGACAAAGCAAGGCAAGGCAAAAGGGCAAAGCAAGGCAAGGTAAGGCAAAGGGGCAAAGCAAGGCATGGAAAGGCAAGGTAAGAGAAGGCAAAAGGGTAAAGCAAGGCAAGGAAAGGCAAGGCAAAATGAGAAAGCAAAGAAAGGCAAGGCAAAAGGATAAGGAAGACACGTCAAGGCAAGGCAAAGATGAAAGCAAGGCAATGCAAGGCAATTCAAAACGGCAAAACAAGGAAAGGCAAGGCAAAAGGGCAAAGCAAAGCAAGTCAAAAGGGCAAAGCATGACAAGGCAAGGCAATGCAAAAGGGCAAAGCATGAAAAGGCAAGGCAAGGCAAAAGGGCAATGCAAGGAAAGGCAAAATGGCAAAGCAAGACAAGGCAAAAGGGCAAAGCATAACAAGGCAAAGCAAGGCAAAAGGGCAAAGCAAGGCAAGTCAAAAGGGCAAAGCATGACAAGGCAAGGCAAGGAAAAAGGGTATAGCAAGTCAAGGCAAGGTAAGGCAAAAGGGCAATTCAAGGAAAGGCAAAATGGCAAAGCAAGGCAAGGCAAAAGGCAAAGCAAAGCAAGTCAAAATGGCAAAGTATGACAAGGCAAGGCAAGGAAAAAGGCTATAGCAAGTCAAGGCAAGGTAAGGCAAAAAGGCAATTCAAGGAAAGGCAAAATGGCAAAGCAAGGCAAGGCAAAAGGGCAAAGCATAACAAGGCAAAGCAAGGCAAAAGGGCAAAGCAAGGCAAGGCAAAAGGGCAAAGCATGGCAAGGCAAGGAAAAAGGGCAACTCAATGCAAGGCCGGGCAAAAGTGCAAAGAAAGGCAAGGCAAGGTAAGTCAAAAGGACAAACCATGGCAAGGCCAGGAAAAAGGCCAAAGCAAGGAAAGGCAAGGCAAAAGGGGAAAGCAAGGCAAGGGAAAATGGCAAAGCAAGGCAAGGCAAGGAAAGACAAAAGGGCAAAGCAAGGCAAGGGAAAAGAGCAAAGCATGGCAAGGCAAGGCAAAAGGTCAAAAGAAAGGCAAGGCAAATCAGGGCAAAAGGAGAAAGGAAGGCAAGGCAAGTCAAGGCAAAGAGTCAAAGCAAGGCAAGGCAAAGGGTCAAAGGAAGGCATGGAAAGGCAAGGCAAAGGAAGGCAAAAGGGTAAAGCAAGGCAAGGAAAGGCAAGGCAAAAGGGGAAAGCAAAGCAAGGCAAGGCAAAATGATAAGGAAGACACGTCAAGGCAAGGCAAAGATGAAAGTAAGGCAATGCAAGGCAATTCAAAACGGCAAAACAAGGAAAGGCAAGGAAAAAGGGCAACTCAATGCAAGGCCAGGCAAAAGGGCAAAGAAAGGCAAGGCAAGGTAAGTCAAAAGGACAAACCATGGCAAGGCCAGGAAAAAGGCCAAAGCAAGGAAAGGCAAGGCAAAAGGGAAAAGCAAGGCAAGGGAAAATGGCAAAGCAAGGCAAGGCAAGGCAAGACAAAAGGGCAAAGCAAGGCAAGGAAAAAGAGCAAAGCATGGCAAGGCAAGGCAAGGCAAAAGGTCAAAAGAAAGGCAAGGCAAATCAGGGCAAAAGGAGAAAGGAAGGCAAGGCAAGACAAGGCAAAGAGGCAAAGCAAGGCAAGGTAAGGCAAGAAAAAAGGGGAAAGCAAAGCAAGGCAAGGCGAAAGGATAAGGAAGACACGTCAAGGCAAGGCAAAGATGAAAGTAAGGCAATGCAAGGAAATTGAAAACGGCAAAACAAGGAAAGGCAAGGCAAAAGGGCAAAGCAAAGCAAGTCAAAAGGGCAAAGCATGACAAGGCAAGGCAAGGCAAAAGGGTAAAGCATGTCAAGGCAAGGTAAGGCAAAAGGGCAATGCAAGGAAAAGCAAAATGGCAAAGCAAGACAAGGCAAAAGGGAAAGCATAACAAGGCAAAGCAAGGAAAAGGGCAAAGCAAGACAAGACAAAAGGGCAAAGCAAGGAAAGTCAAAAGGGCAAAGCATGACAAGGCAAGGCAAGGAAAAAGGGTATAGCAAGTCAAGGCAAGGTAAGGCAAAAGGGCAATTCAAGGAAAGGCAAAATGGCAAAGCAAGGCAAGACAAAAGGGCAAAGCAAGGAAAGTCAAAAGGGCAAAGCATGACAAGGCAAGGCAAGGAAAAAGGGTATAGCAAGTCAAGGCAAGGTAAGGCAAAAGGGCAATTCAAGGAAAGGCAAAATGGCAAAGCAAGGCAAGGCAAAAGGACAAAGCAAAGCAAGTCAAAAGGGCAAAGCATGACAAGGCAAGGCAAGGAAAAAGGGTATAGCAAGTCAAGGCAAGGTAAGGCAAAAGGGCAATTCAAGGAAATGCAAAATGGCAAAGCAAGGCAAGGCAAAAGGGCAAAGCAAAGCAAGTCAAAATGGCAAAGTATGACAAGGCAAGGCAAGGAAAAAGGGTATAGCAAGTCAAGGCAAGGTAAGGCAAAAGGGCAATTCAAGGAAAGGCAAAATGGCAAAGCAAGGCAAGGCAAAAGGGCAAAGCATAACAAGGCAAAGCAAGGCAAAAGGGCAAAGCAAGGCAAGGCAAAAGGGCAAAGCAAGGCAAGTCAAAAAGGCAAAGCATGACAAGGCAAGGCAAGGAAAAAGGGTATAGCAAGTCAAGGCAAGGTAAGGCAAAAGGGCAATTCAAGGAAAGGCAAAATGGCAAAGCAAGGCAAGGCAAAAGGGCAAAGCAAGGCCAAGCAAAAGTGCAAAGAAAGGCAAGGCAAGGTAAGTCAAAAGGACAAACCATGGCAAGGCCAGGAAAAAGGCCAAAGCAAGGAAAGGCAAGGCAAAAGGGGAAAGCAAGGCAAGGGAAAATGGCAAAGCAAGGCAAGGCAAGGAAAGACAAAAGGGCAAAGCAAGGCAAGGAAAAAGAGCAAAGCATGGCAAGGCAAGGCAAAAGGTCAAAAGAAAGGCAAGGCAAATCAGGGCAAAAGGAGAAAGGAAGGCAAGGCAAGACAAGGCAAAGAGACAAAGCAAGGCAAGGCAAAAGGGCAAAGCAAGGCAAGGTAAGGCAAAGGGGCAAAGCAAGGCATGGAAAGGCAAGGTAAGAGAAGGCAAAAGGGTAAAGCAAGGCAAGGAAAGGCAAGGCAAAAGGAGAAAGCAAAGAAAGGCAAGGCAAAAGGATAAGGAAGACACGTCAAGGCAAGGCAAAGATGAAAGCAAGGCAATGCAAGGCAATTCAAAACGGCAAAACAAGGAAAGGCAAGGCAAAAGGGCAAAGCAAAGCAAGTCAAAAGGGCAAAGCATGACAAGGCAAGGCAATGCAAAAGGGCAAAGCATGAAAAGGCAAGGCAAGGCAAAAGGGCAATGCAAGGAAAGGCAAAATGGCAAAGCAAGACAAGGCAAAAGGGCAAAGCATAACAAGGCAAAGCAAGGCAAAAGGGCAAAGCAAGGCAAGTCAAAAGGGCAAAGCATGACAAGGCAAGGCAAGGAAAAAGGGTATAGCAAGTCAAGGCAAGGTAAGGCAAAAGGGCAATTCAAGGAAAGGCAAAATGGCAAAGCAAGGCAAGGCAAAAGGCAAAGCAAAGCAAGTCAAAATGGCAAAGTATGACAAGGCAAGGCAAGGAAAAAGGCTATAGCAAGACAAGGCAAGGTAAGGCAAAAGGGCAATTCAAGGAAAGGCAAAATGGCAAAGCAAGGCAAGGCAAAAGGGCAAAGCATAACAAGGCAAAGCAAGGCAAAAGGGCAAAGCAAGGCAAGGCAAAAGGGCAAAGCATGGCAAGGCAAGGAAAAAGGGCAACTCAATGCAAGGCCGGGCAAAAGTGCAAAGAAAGGCAAGGCAAGGTAAGTCAAAAGGACAAACCATGGCAAGGCCAGGAAAAAGGCCAAAGCAAGGAAAGGCAAGGCAAAAGGGGAAAGCAAGGCAAGGGAAAATGGCAAAGCAAGGCAAGGCAAGGAAAGACAAAAGGGCAAAGCAAGGCAAGGGAAAAGAGCAAAGCATGGCAAGGCAAGGCAAAAGGTCAAAAGAAAGGCAAGGCAAATCAGGGCAAAAGGAGAAAGGAAGGCAAGGCAAGTCAAGGCAAAGAGTCAAAGCAAGGCAAGGCAAAGGGTCAAAGGAAGGCATGGAAAGGCAAGGCAAAGGAAGGCAAAAGGGTAAAGCAAGGCAAGGAAAGGCAAGGCAAAAGGGGAAAGCAAAGCAAGGCAAAGCAAAATGATAAGGAAGACACGTCAAGGCAAGGCAAAGATGAAAGTAAGGCAATGCAAGGCAATTCAAAACGGCAAAACAAGGAAAGGCAAGGAAAAAGGGCAACTCAATGCAAGGCCAGGCAAAAGGGCAAAGAAAGGCAAGGCAAGGTAAGTCAAAAGGACAAACCATGGCAAGGCCAGGAAAAAGGCCAAAGCAAGGAAAGGCAAGGCAAAAGGGAAAAGCAAGGCAAGGGAAAATGGCAAAGCAAGGCAAGGCAAGGCAAGACAAAAGGGCAAAGCAAGGCAAGGAAAAAGAGCAAAGCATGGCAAGGCAAGGCAAGGCAAAAGGTCAAAAGAAAGGCAAGGCAAATCAGGGCAAAAGGAGAAAGGAAGGCAAGGCAAGACAAGGCAAAGAGGCAAAGCAAGGCAAGGTAAGGCAAGGCAAAAGGGGAAAGCAAAGCAAGGCAAGGCGAAAGGATAAGGAAGACACGTCAAGGCAAGGAAAAGATGAAAGTAAGGCAATGCAAGGAAATTGAAAACGGCAAAACAAGGAAAGGCAAGGCAAAAGGGCAAAGCAAAGCAAGTCAAAAGGGCAAAGCTTGACAAGGCAAGGCAATGCAAAAGGACAAAGCATGAAAAGGCAAGGCAAGGCAAAAGGGTAAAGCATGGCAAGGCAAGGTAAGGCAAAAGGGCAAAGCAAGACAAGGCAAAAGGGCAAAGCAAGGAAAGTCAAAAGGGCAAAGCATGACAAGGCAAGGCAAGGAAAAAGGGTATAGCAAGTCAAGGCAAGGTAAGGCAAAAGGGCAATTCAAGGAAAGGCAAAATGGCAAAGCAAGGCAAGGCAAAAGGACAAAGCAAAGCAAGTCAAAAGGGCAAAGCATGACAAGGCAAGGCAAGGAAAAAGGGTATAGCAAGTCAAGGCAAGGTAAGGCAAAAGGGCAATTCAAGGAAATGCAAAATGGCAAAGCAAGGCAAGGCAAAAGGGCAAAGCAAAGCAAGTCAAAATGGCAAAGTATGACAAGGCAAGGCAAGGAAAAAGGGTATAGCAAGTCAAGGCAAGGTAAGGCAAAAGGGCAATTCAAGGAAAGGCAAAATGGCAAAGCAAGGCAAGGCAAAAGGGCAAAGCATAACAAGGCAAAGCAAGGCAAAAGGGCAAAGCAAGGCAAGGCAAAAGGGCAAAGCAAGGCAAGTCAAAAAGGCAAAGCATGACAAGGCAAGGCAAGGAAAAAGGGTATAGCAAGTCAAGGCAAGGTAAGGCAAAAGGGCAATTCAAGGAAAGGCTAAATGGCAAAGCAAGGCAAGGAAAAAGGGCAAAGCAAGGCCAAGCAAAAGTGCAAAGAAAGGCAAGGCAAGGTAAGTCAAAAGGACAAACCATGGCAAGGCCAGGAAAAAGGCCAAAGCAAGGAAAGGCAAGGCAAAAGGGGAAAGCAAGGCAAGGGAAAATGGCAAAGCAAGGCAAGGCAAGGAAAGACAAAAGGGCAAAGCAAGGCAAGGAAAAAGAGCAAAGCATGGCAAGGCAAGGCAAAAGGTCAAAAGAAAGGCAAGGCAAATCAGGGCAAAAGGAGAAAGGAAGACAAGGCAAGACAAGGCAAAGAGACAAAGCAAGGCAAGGCAAAAGGGCATAGCAAGGCAAGGAAAGGCAAGGGAAAAGGAGAAAGCAAAGCAAGGCAAGGCAAAAGGATAAGGAAGACACTCAAGGCAAGGCAAAGATGAAAGCAAGGCAATGCAAGGCAATTCAAAACGGCAAAACAAGGAAAGGCATGCAAAAGGGCAAAGCAAAGCAAGTCAAAAGGGCAAAGCATGACAAGGCAAGGCAAGGCAAAAGGGCAAAGCATGACAAGGCAAGGTAAGGCAAAAGGGCAAATCAAGACAAGGCAAAAGGGCAAAGCATAACAAGGCAAAGCAAGGCAAAAGGGCAAAGCAAGGCAAGTCAAAAGGGCAAAGCATGACAAGGCAAGGCAAGGAAAAAGGGTATAGCAAGTCAAGGCAAGGTAAGGCAAAAGGGCAATTCAAGGAAAGGCAAAATGGCAAAGCAAGGCAAGGCAAAAGGGCAAAGCATGAAAAGGCAAGGCAAGGAAAAAGGGTATAGCAAGTCAAGGCAAGGTAAGGCAAAAGGGCAATTCAAGGAAAGACAAAATGGCAAAGCAAGGCAAGGCAAAAGGGCAAAGCATGACAAGGCAAGGCAAGGAAAAAGGGTATAGCAAGTCAAGGCAAGGTAAGGCAAAAGGGCAATTCAAGGAAAGGCAAAATGGCAAAGCAAGGCAAGGCAAAAGGGCAAAGCAAGGAAAGTCAAAAGGGCAAAGCATGACAAGGCAAGGCAAGGAAAAAGGGTATAGCAAGTCAAGGCAAGGTAAGGCAAAAGGGCAATTCAAGGAAAGGCAAAATGGCAAAGCAAGGCAAGGCAAAAGGACAAAGCAAAGCAAGTCAAAAGGGCAAAGCATGACAAGGCAAGGCAAGGAAAAAGGGTATAGCAAGTCAAGGCAAGGTAAGGCAAAAGGGCAATTCAAGGAAATGCAAAATGGCAAAGCAAGGCAAGGCAAAAGGGCAAAGCAAAGCAAGTCAAAATGGCAAAGTATGACAAGGCAAGGCCAGGAAAAAGGGTATAGCAAGTCAAGGCAAGGTAAGGCAAAAGGGCAATTCAAGGAAAGGCAAAATGGCAAAGCAAGGCAAGGCAAAAGGGCAAAGCATAACAAGGCAAAGCAAGGCAAAAGGGCAAAGCAAGGCAAGGCAAAAGGGAAAAGCAAGGCAAGTCAAAAAGGCAAAGCATGACAAGGCAAGGCAAGGAAAAAGGGTATAGCAAGTCAAGGCAAGGTAAGGCAAAAGGGCAATTCAAGGAAAGGCAAAATGGCAAAGCAAGGCAAGGCAAAAGGGCAAAGCAAGGCCAAGCAAAAGTGCAAAGAAAGGCAAGGCAAGGTAAGTCAAAAGGACAAACCATGGCAAGGCCAGGAAAAAGGCCAAAGCAAGGAAAGGCAAGGCAAAAGGGGAAAGCAAGGCAAGGGAAAATGGCAAAGCAAGGCAAGGCAAGGAAAGACAAAAGGGCAAAGCAAGGCAAGGAAAAAGAGCAAAGCATGGCAAGGCAAGGCAAAAGGTCAAAAGAAAGGCAAGGCAAATCAGGGCAAAAGGAGAAAGGAAGACAAGGCAAGACAAGGCAAAGAGACAAAGCAAGGCAAGGCAAAAGGGCATAGCAAGGCAAGGAAAGGCAAGGGAAAAGGAGAAAGCAAAGCAAGGCAAGGCAAAAGGATAAGGAAGACACTCAAGGCAAGGCAAAGATGAAAGCAAGGCAATGCAAGGCAATTCAAAACGGCAAAACAAGGAAAGGCATGCAAAAGGGCAAAGCAAAGCAAGTCAAAAGGGCAAAGCATGACAAGGCAAGGCAAGGCAAAAGGGCAAAGCATGACAAGGCAAGGTAAGGCAAAAGGGCAAATCAAGACAAGGCAAAAGGGCAAAGCATAACAAGGCAAAGCAAGGCAAAAGGGCAAAGCAAGGCAAGTCAAAAGGGCAAAGCATGACAAGACAAGGCAAGGAAAAAGGGTATAGCAAGTCAAGGCAAGGTAAGGCAAAAGGGCAATTCAAGGAAAGGCAAAATGGCAAAGCAAGGCAAGGCAAAAGGGCAAAGCATGAAAAGGCAAGGCAAGGAAAAAGGGTATAGCAAGTCAAGGCAAGGTAAGGCAAAAGGGCAATTCAAGGAAAGACAAAATGGCAAAGCAAGGCAAGGCAAAAGGGCAAAGCATGACAAGGCAAGGCAAGGAAAAAGGGTATAGCAAGTCAAGGCAAGGTAAGGCAAAAGGGCAATTCAAGGAAAGGCAAAATGGCAAAGCAAGGCAAGGCAAAAGGGCAAAGCATGAAAAGGCAAGGAAAAAGGGCAACTCAATGCAAGGCCAGGCAAAAGGGCAAAGAAAGGCAAGGCAAGGTAAGTCAAAAGGACAAACCATGGCAAGGCCAGGAAAAAGGCCAAAGCAAGGAAAGGCAAGGCAAAAGGGAAAAGCAAGGCAAGGGAAAATGGCAAAGCAAGGCAAGGCAAGGCAAGACAAAAGGGCAAAGCAAGGCAAGGAAAAAGAGCAAAGCATGGCAAGGCAAGGCAAGGCAAAAGGTCAAAAGAAAGGCAAGGCAAATCAGGGCAAAAGGAGAAAGGAAGGCAAGGCAAGACAAGGCAAAGAGGCAAAGCAAGGCAAGGTAAGGCAAGGCAAAAGGGGAAAGCAAAGCAAGGCAAGGCGAAAGGATAAGGAAGACACGTCAAGGCAAGGCAAAGATGAAAGTAAGGCAATGCAAGGAAATTGAAAACGGCAAAACAAGGAAAGGCAAGGCAAAAGGGCAAAGCAAAGCAAGTCAAAAGGGCAAAGCATGAAAAGGCAAGGCAAGGCAAAAGGGTAAAGCATGTCAAGGCAAGGTAAGGCAAAAGGGCAATGCAAGGAAAAGCAAAATGGCAAAGCAAGACAAGGCAAAAGGGAAAGCATAACAAGGCAAAGCAAGGCAAAAGGGCAAAGCAAGACAAGGCAAAAGGGCAAAGCAAGGAATGTCAAAAGGGCAAAGCATGACAAGGCAAGGCAAGGAAAAAGGGTATAGCAAGTCAAGGCAAGGTAAGGCAAAAGGGCAATTCAAGGAAAGGCAAAATGGCAAAGCAAGCCAAGGCAAAAGGGCAAAGCAAAGCAAGTCAAAATGGCAAAGTATGACAAGGCAAGGCAAGGAAAAAGGGTATAGCAAGTCAAGGCAAAGTAAGGCAAAAGGGCAATTCAAGGAAAGGCAAAATGGCAAAGCAAGGCAAGTCAAAAGGGCAGAGCATGACAAGGCAAGGCAGGGAAAAAGGGTATAGCAAGTCAAGGCAAGGTAAGGAAAAAGGGCAATTCAAGGAAAGGCAAAATGGCAAAGCTAGGCAAGGCAAAAGGGCAAAGCAAGGCCAGGCAAAAGTGCAAAGAAATGCAAGGCAAGGTAAGTCAAAAGGACAAACCATGGCAATGCCAGGAAAAAGGCCAAAGCAAGGAAAGGCAAGGCAAAAGGGGAAAGCAAGGCAAGGGAAAATGGCAAAGCAAGGCAAGGCAAGGAAAGACAAAAGGGCAAAGCAAGGCAAGGAAAAAGAGCAAAGCATGGCAAGGCAAGGCAAAAGGTCAAAAGAAGGCAAGGCAAATCAGGGCAAAAGGAGAAAGGAAGGCAAGGTAAGACAAGGCAAAGAGACAAAGCAAGGCAAGGCAAAAGGGCATAGCAAGGCAATGTAAGGCAAAGGGCAAAGCAAGGCATGGAAAGGCAAGGGAAAAGGAGAAAGCAAAGCAAGTCAAAAGGGCAAAGCATGACAAGGCAAGGCAAGGCAAAAGGGCAAAGCATGACAAGGCAAGGTAAGGCAAAAGGGCAATGCAAGGAAAGGCAAAATGGCAAAGCAAGACAAGGCAAAAATGGCAAAGCATAACAAGGCAAAGCAAGGCAAAACGGCAAAGCAAGGCAAGTCAAAAGGGCAAAGCATGACAAGGCAAGGCAAGGAAAAAGGCTATAGCAAGTCAAGGCAAGGTAAGGCAAAAGGGCAATTCAAGGAAAGGCAAAATGACAAAGCAAGGCAAGGCAAAAGGGGAAAGCATAACAAGGCAAAGCAAGGCAAAAGGGCAAAGCAAGGCAAGGCAAAAGGGCAAAGCATGGCAAGGCAAGGAAAAAGGCCAAAGCAAGGAAAGGCAAGGCAAAAGGGGAAAGCAAGGCAAGGGAAAATGGCAAAGCAAGGCAAGGTAAGGCAAGACAAAAGGGCAAAGCAAGGCAAGGAAAAAGAGCAAAGCATGGCAAGGCAAGGCAAGGCAAAAGGTCAAAAGAAAGGCAAGGCAAATCAGGGCAAAAGGAGAAAGTAAGGCAAGGCAAGTCAAGGCAAAGAGTCAAAGCAAGGCAAGGCAAAGGGTCAAAGGAAGGCATGGAAAGGCAAGGCAAAGGAAGGCAAAAGGGTAAAGCAAGGCAAGGAAAGGCAAGGCAAAAGGGGAAAGCAAAGCAAGGCAAGGCAAAATGATAAGGAAGACACGTCAAGGCAAGGCAAAGATGAAGGTAAGGCAATGCAAGGCAATTCAAAACGGCAAAACAAGGAAAGGCAAGGCAAAAGGGCAAAGCATGACAAGGCAAGGTAAGGCAAAAGGGCAATGCAAGGAAAGGCAAAATGGCAAAGCAAGACAAGGCAAAAGGGCAAAGCATAATAAGGCAAAGCAAGGCAAAAGGGCAAAGCAAGGCAAGTCAAAAGGACAAAGCATGACAAGGCAAGGCAAGGAAAAAGGGTATAGCAAGTCAAGGCAAGGTAAGGCAAAAGGGCAATTCAAGGAAAGGCAAAATGGCAAAGCAAGGCAAGGCAAAAGGGCAAAGCATAACAAGGCAAAAAAGGCAAAAGGGCAAAGCAAGGCAAGGCAAAAGGGCAAAGCAAGGCAAGTCAAAAAGGCAAAGCATGACAAGGCAAGGCAAGGAAAAAGGGTATAGCAAGTCAAGGCAAGGTAAGGCAAAAGGGCAATTCAAGGAAAGGCAAAATGGCAAAGCAAGGCAAGGCAAAAGGGCAAAGCAAGGCCAAGCAAAAGTGCAAAGAAAGGCAAGGCAAGGTAAGTCAAAAGGACAAACCATGGCAAGGCCAGGAAAAAGGCCAAAGCAAGGAAAGGCAAGGCAAAAGGGAAAAGCAGGGCAAGGGAAAATGGCAAAGCAAGGCAAGGCAAGGCAAGACAAAAGGGCAAAGCAAGGCAAGGAAAAAGAGCAAAGCATGGCAAGGCAAGGCAAAAGGTCAAAAGAAAGGCAAGGCAAATCAGGGCAAAAGGAGAAAGGAAGACAAGGCAAGACAAGGCAAAGAGACAAAGCAAGGCAAGGCAAAAGGGCATAGCAAGGCAAGGTAAGGCAAAGGGGCAAAGCAAGGCATGGAAAGGCAAAGGCAAGGGAAGGCAAAAGGGTAAAGCAAGGCAAGGAAAGGCAAGGGAAAAGGAGAAAGCAAAGCAAGGCAAGGCAAAAGGATAAGGAAGAAACGTCAAGGCAAGGCAAAGATGAAAGCAAGGCAATGCAAGGCAATTCAAAACGGCAAAACAAGGAAAGGCATGCAAAAGGGCAAAGCAAAGCAAGTCAAAAGGGCAAAGCATGACAAGGCAAGGCAAGGCAAAAGGGCAAAGCATGACAAGGCAAGGTAAGGCAAAGGGGCAAATCAAGACAAGGCAAAAGGGCAAAGCATAACAAGGCAAAGCAAGGCAAAAGGGCAAAGCAAGGCAAGTCAAAAGGGCAAAGCATGACAAGGCAAGGCAAGGAAAAAGGGTATAGCAAGTCAAGGCAAGGTAAGGCAAAAGGGCAATTCAAGGAAAGGCAAAATGGCAAAGCAAGGCAAGGCAAAAGGGCAAAGCATGAAAAGGCAAGGCAAGGAAAAAGGGTATAGCAAGTCAAGGCAAGGTAAGGCAAAAGGGCAATTCAAGGAAAGACAAAATGGCAAAGCAAGGCAAGGCAAAAGGGCAAAGCATGACAAGGCAAGGCAAGGAAAAAGGGTATAGCAAGTCAAGGCAAGGTAAGGCAAAAGGGCAATTCAAGGAAAGGCAAAATGGCAAAGCAAGGCAAGGCAAAAGGGCAAAGCATGAAAAGGCAAGGCAAGGAAAAAGGGTATAGCAAGTCAAGGCAAGGTAAGGCAAAAGGTCAAAAGAAAGGCAAGGCAAATCAGGGCAAAAGGAGAAAGGAAGGCAAGGCAAGACAAGGCAAAGAGGCAAAGCAAGGCAAGGTAAGGCAAGGCAAAAGGGCAAAGCAAGGCAAGGAAAAAGAGCAAAGCATGGCAAGGCAAGGCAAGGCAAAAGGTCAAAAGAAAGGCAAGGCAAATCAGGGCAAAAGGAGAAAGGAAGGCAAGGCAAGACAAGGCAAAGAGGCAAAGCAAGGCAAGGTAAGGCAAGGCAAAAGGGGAAAGCAAAGCAAGGCAAGGCGAAAGGATAAGGAAGACACGTCAAGGCAAGGCAAAGATGAAAGTAAGGCAATGCAAGGAAATTGAAAACGGCAAAACAAGGAAAGGCAAGGCAAAAGGGCAAAGCAAAGCAAGTCAAAAGGGCAAAGCATGACAAGGCAAGGCAAGGCAAAAGGGTAAAGCATGTCAAGGCAAGGTAAGGCAAAAGGGCAATGCAAGGAAAAGCAAAATGGCAAAGCAAGACAAGGCAAAAGGGAAAGCATAACAAGGCAAAGCAAGGCAAAAGGGCAAAGCAAGACAAGGCAAAAGGGCAAAGCAAGGAAAGTCAAAAGGGCAAAGCATGACAAGGCAAGGCAAGGAAAAAGGGTAAAGCAAGTCAAGGCAAGGTAAGGCAAAAGGGCAATTCAAGGAAAGGCAAAATGGCAAAGCAAGGCAAGGCAAAAGGACAAAGCAAAGCAAGTCAAAAGGGCAAAGCATGACAAGGCAAGGCAAGGAAAAAGGGTATAGCAAGTCAAGGCAAGGTAAGGCAAAAGGGCAATTCAAGGAAAGGCAAAATGGCAAAGCAAGGCAAGGCAAAAGGACAAAGCAAAGCAAGTCAAAAGGGCAAAGCATGACAAGGCAAGGCAAGGAAAAAGGGTATAGCAAGTCAAGGCAAGGTAAGGCAAAAGGGCAATTCAAGGAAAGGCAAAATGGCAAAGCAAGGCAAGGCAAAAGGACAAAGCAAAGCAAGTCAAAAGGGCAAAGCATGACAAGGCAAGGCAAGGAAAAAGGGTATAGCAAGTCAAGGCAAGGTAAGGCAAAAGGGCAATTCAAGGAAAGGCAAAATGGCAAAGCAAGGCAAGGCAAAAGAGCAAAGCATGAAAAGGCAAGGCAAGGAAAAAGGGTATAGCAAGTCAAGGCAACGTAAGGCAAAAGGGCAATTCAAGGAAAGACAAACTGGCAAAGCAAGGCAAGGCAAAAGGGCAAAGCATGACAAGGCAAGGCAAGGAAAAAGGGTATAGCAAGTCAAGGCAAGGTAAGGCAAAAGGGCAATTCAAGGAAAGGCAAAATGGCAAAGCAAGGCAAGGCAAAAGGGCAAAGCATGAAAAGGCAAGGCAAGGAAAAAGGGTATAGCAAGTCAAGGCAAGGTAAGGCAAAAGGGCAATTCAAGGAAAGACAAAATGGCAAAGCAAGGCAAGGCAAAAGGGCAAAGCATGGCAAGGCAAGGAAAAAGGGCAACTCAATGCAAGGCCAGGCAAAAGGGCAAAGAAAGGCAAGGCAAGGTAAGTCAAAAGGACAAACCATGGCAAGGCCAGGAAAAAGGCCAAAGCAAGGAAAGGCAAGGCAAAAGGGAAAAGCAAGGCAAGGGAAAATGGCAAAGCAAGGCAAGGCAAGGCAAGACAAAAGGGCAAAGCAAGGCAAGGAAAAAGAGCAAAGCATGGCAAGGCAAGGGAAGGCAAAAGGTCAAAAGAAAGGCAAGGCAAATCAGGGCAAAAGGAGAAAGGAAGGCAAGGCAAGACAAGGCAAAGAGGCAAAGCATGGCAAGGTAAGGCAAGGCAAAAGGGGAAAGCAAAGCAAGGCAAGGCGAAAGGATAAGGAAGACACGTCAAGGCAAGGCAAAGATGAAAGTAAGGCAATGCAAGGAAATTGAAAACGGCAAAACAAGGAAAGGCAAGGCAAAAGGGCAAAGCAAAGCAAGTCAAAAGGGCAAAGCATGACAAGGCAAGGCAAAAGGGTAAAGCATGTCAAGGCAAGGTAAGGCAAAAGGGCAATGCAAGGAAAAGCAAAATGGCAAAGCAAGACAAGGCAAAAGGGAAAGCATAACAAGGCAAAGCAAGGCAAAAGGGCAAAGCAAGACAAGGCAAAAGGGCAAAGCAAGGAAAGTCAAAAGGGCAAAGCATGACAAGGCAAGGCAAGGAAAAAGGGTATAGCAAGTCAAGGCAAGGTAAGGCAAAAGGGCAATTCAAGGAAAGGCAAAATGGCAAAGCAAGGCAAGGCAAAAGGACAAAGCAAAGCAAGTCAAAAGGGCAAAGCATGACAAGGCAAGGCAATGCAAAAGGGCAAAGCATGAAAAGGCAAGGCAAGGCAAAAGGGTAAAGCATGTCAAGGCAAGGTAAGGCAAAAGGGCAATGCAAGGAAAAGCAAAATGGCAAAGCAAGACAAGGCAAAAGGGAAAGCATAACAAGGCAAAGCAAGGCAAAAGGGCAAAGCAAGACAAGGCAAAAGGGCAAAGCAAGGAAAGTCAAAAGGGCAAAGCATGACAAGGCAAGGCAAGGAAAAAGGGTATAGCAAGTCAAGGCAAGGTAAGGCAAAAGGGCAATTCAAGGAAAGGCAAAATGGCAAAGCAAGGCAAGGCAAAAGGACAAAGCAAATCAAGTCAAAAGGGCAAAGCATGACAAGGCAAGGCAAGGCAAAAGGGCAAAGCATGACAAGGCAAGGTAAGGCAAAAGGGCAATGCAAGGAAAGGCAAAATGGCAAAGCAAGACAAGGCAAAAATGGCAAAGCATAACAAGGCAAAGCAAGGCAAAAGGGCAAAGCAAGGCAAGTCAAAAGGGCAAAGCATGACAAGGCAAGGCAAGGAAAAAGGGTATAGCAAGTCAAGGCAAGGTAAGGCAAAAGGGCAATTCAAGGAAAGGCAAAATGGCAAAGCAAGGCAAGGCAAAAGGGCAAAGCAAAGCAAGTCAAAATGGCAAAGTATGACAAGGCAAGGCAAGGAAAAAGGCTATAGCAAGTCAAGGCAAGGTAAGGCAAAAGGGCAATTCAAGGAAAGGCAAAATGGCAAAGCAAGGCAAGGCAAAAGGGGAAAGCATAACAAGGCAAAGCAAGGCAAAAGGGCAAAGCAAGGCAAGGCAAAAGGGCAAAGCATGGCAAGGCAAGGAAAAAGGGCAACTCAATGCAAGGCCGGGCAAAAGTGCAAAGAAAGGCAAGGCAAGGTAAGTCAAAAGGACAAACCATGGCAAGGCCAGGAAAAAGGCCAAAGCAAGGAAAGGCAAGGCAAAAGGGAAAAGCAAGGCAAGGAAAAAGGGCAAAGCAAGGCAAGGTAAGGCAAGACAAAAGGGCAAAGCAAGGCAAGGAAAAAGAGCAAAGCATGGCAAGGCAAGGCAAGGCAAAAGGTCAAAGCATGAAAAGGCAAGGCAAGGAAAAAGGGTATAGCAAGTCAAGGCAAGGTAAGGCAAAAGGGCAATTCAAGGAAAGACAAAATGGCAAAGCAAGGCAAGGCAAAAGGGCAAAGCATGGCAAGGCAAGGAAAAAGGGCAACTCAATGCAAGGCCAGGCAAAAGGGCAAAGAAAGGCAAGGCAAGGTAAGTCAAAAGGACAAACCATGGCAAGGCCAGGAAAAAGGCCAAAGCAAGGAAAGGCAAGGCAAAAGGGGAAAGCAAGGCAAGGGAAAATGGCAAAGCAAGGCAAGGCAAGGCAAGACAAAAGGGCAAAGCAAGGCAAGGAAAAAGAGCAAAGCATGGCAAGGCAAGGCAAAAGGTCAAAAGAAAGGCAAGGCAAATCAGGGCAAAAGGAGAAAGGAAGGCGAGGCAAGACAAGGCAAAGAGACAAAGCAAGGCAAGGCAAAAGGGCATAGCAAGGCATGGTAAGGCAAAGGGGCAAAGCAAGGCATGGAAAGGCAAAGGCAAGGGAAGGCAAAAGGGTAAAGCAAGGCAAGGAAAGGCAAGGGAAAAGGAGAAAGCAAAGCAAGGCAAGGCAAAAGGATAAGGAAGACACGTCAAGGCAAGGCAAAGATGAAAGCAAGGCAATGCAAGGCAATTCAAAACGGCAAAACAAGGAAAGGCAAGGCAAAAGGGCAAAGCAAAGCAAGTCAAAAGGGCAAAGCATGACAAGGCAAGCAAGGCAAAAGGGCAAAGCATGACAAGGCAAGGTAAGGCAAAAGGGAAAGCAAGACAAGGCAAAAGGGCAAAGCATAACAAGGCAAAGCAAGGCAAAAGGGCAAAGCAAGGCAAGTCAAAAGGGCAAAGCATGACAAGGCAAGGCAAGGAAAAAGGGTATAGCAAGTCAAGGCAAGGTAAGGCAAAAGGGCAATTAAAGGAAAGGCAAAATGGCAAAGCAAGGCAAGGCAAAAGGGCAAAGCATGAAAAGGCAAGGCAAGGAAAAAGGGTATAGCAAGTCAAGGCAAGGTAAGGCAAAAGGGCAATTCAAGGAAAGGCAAAATGGCAAAGCAAGGCAAGGCAAAAGGGCAAAGCATGGCAAGGCAAGGAAAAAGGGCAACTCAATGCAAGGCCAGGCAAAAGGGCAAAGAAAGGCAAGGCAAGGTAAGTCAAAAGGACAAACCATGGCAAGGCCAGGAAAAAGGACAAAGCAAGGAAAGGCAAGGCAAAAGGGAAAAGCAAGGCAAGGGAAAATGGCAAAGCAAGGCAAGGCAAGGCAAGACAAAAGGGCAAAGCAAGGCAAGGAAAAAGAGCAAAGCATGGCAAGGCAAGGCAAGGCAAAAGGTCAAAAGAAAGGCAAGGCAAATCAGGGCAAAAGGAGAAAGGAAGGCAAGGCAAGACAAGGCAAAGAGGCAAAGCAAGGCAAGGTAAGGCAAGGCAAAAGGGGAAAGCAAAGCAAGGCAAGGCGAAAGGATAAGGAAGACACGTCAAGGCAAGGCAAAGATGAAAGTAAGGCAATGCAAGGAAATTGAAAACGGCAAAACAAGGAAAGGCAAGGCAAAAGGGCAAAGCAAAGCAAGTCAAAAGGGCAAAGCATGTCAAGGCAAGGTAAGGCAAAAGGGCAATGCAAGGAAAAGCAAAATGGCAAAGCAAGACAAGGCAAAAGGGAAAGCATAACAAGGCAAAGCAAGGCAAAAGGGCAAAGCAAGACAAGGCAAAAGGGCAAAGCAAGGAAAGTCAAAAGGGCAAAGCATGACAAGGCAAGGCAAGGAAAAAGGGTATAGCAAGTCAAGGCAAGGTAAGGCAAAAGGGCAATTCAAGGAAAGGCAAAATGGCAAAGCAAGGCAAGGCAAAAGGGCAAAGCAAAGCAAGTCAAAATGGCAAAGTATGACAAGGCAAGGCAAGGAAAAAGGGTATAGCAAGTCAAGGCAAAGTAAGGCAAAAGGGCAATTCAAGGAAAGGCAAAATGGCAAAGCAAGGCAAGGCAAAAGGGCAAAGCATAACAAGGCAAAGCAAGGCAAAAGGGCAAAGCAAGGCAAGGCAAAAGGGAAAAGCAAGGCAAGTCAAAAGGGCAAAGCATGACAAGGCAAGGCAAGGAAAAAGAGTATAGCAAGTCATGGCAAGGTAAGGCAAAAGGGCAATTCAAGGAAAGGCAAAATGGCAAAGCAAGGCAAGGCAAAAGGGCAAAGCAAGGCCAGGCAAAAGTGCAAAGAAAGGCAAGGCAAGGTAAGTCAAAAGGACAAACCATGGCAAGGCCAGGAAAAAGGCCAAAGCAAGGAAAGGCAAGGCAAAAGGGGAAAGCAAGGCAAGGAAAAATGCCAAAGCAAGGCAAGGCAAGGAAAGACAAAAGGGCAAAGCAAGGCAAGGAAAAAAAGCAAAGCATGGCAAGGCAAGGCAAAAGGTCAAAAGAAAGGCAAGGCAAATCAGGGCAAAAGGAGAAAGGAAGGCAAGGCAAGACAAGGCAAAGAGACAAAGCAAGGCAAGGCAAAAGGGCATAGCAAGGCAAGGTAAGGCAAAGGGGCAAAGCAAGGCATGGAAAGGCAAAGGCAAGGGAAGGCAAATGGGCAAAGCCTGGCAAGGCAATGCAAAGCAAAAGGGCAAAGCAAGACAAGGTAAGGCAAGGCAAAATGCGAAAGTAAGGCAATGTAGGAGAAACGAAGGAGAAAGGAGAAAGGAAGGCAAGGCAAGTGAAGGCAAAGATGAAAGCAAGGCAATGCAAGGCAATTCAAAACGGCAAAACAAGGAAAGGCAAGGCAAAAGGGCAAAGCAAAGCAAGTCAAAATGGCAAACCATGACAAGGCAAGGCAAGGCAAAAGGGCAAAGCATGACAAGACAAGGTAAGGCAAAAGGGCAATGCAAGGAAAGGCAAAATGGCAAAGCAAGACAAGGCAAAAATGGCAAAGCATAACAAGGCAAAGCAAGGCAAAAGGGCAAAGCAAGGTAAGTCAAAAGGGCAAAGCATGACAAGGCAAGGCAAGGAAAAAGGGTATAGCAAGTCAAGGCAAGGTAAGGCAAAAGGGCAATTCAAGGAAAGGCAAAATGGCAAAGCAAGGCAAGTCAAAAGGGCAAAGCATGAAAAGGCAAGGCAAGGAAAAAGGGTATAGCAAGTCAAGGCAAGGTAAGGCAAAAGGGCAATTCAAGGAAAGACAAAATGGCAAAGCAAGGCAAGGCAAAAGGGCAAAGCATGGCAAGGCAAGGAAAAAGGGCAACTCAATGCAAGGCCGGGCAAAAGTGGAAAGAAAGGCAAGGCAAGGTAAGTCAAAATGACAAACCATGGCAAGGCCAGGAAAAAGGCCAAAGCAAGGAAAGGCAAGGCAAAAGGGGAAAGCAAGGCAAGGGAAAATGGCAAAGCAAGGCAAGACAAGGCAAGACAAAAGGGCAAAGCAAGGCAAGGAAAAAGAGAAAAGCATGGGAAGGCAAGGCAAGGCAAAAGGTCAAAAGAAAGGCAAGGCAAATCAGGGCAAAAGGAGAAAGGAAGGCAAGGCAAGTCAAGGCAAAGAGTCAAAGCAAGGCAAGGCAAAGGGTCAAAGGAAGGCATGGAAAGGCAAGGCAAAGGAAGGCAAAAGGGTAAAGCAAGGCAAGGAAAGGCAAGGCAAAAGGGGAAAGCAAAGCAAGGCAAGGCAAAATGATAAGGAAGACACGTCAAGGCAAGGCAAAGATGAAAGTAAGGCAATGCAAGGCAATTCAAAACGGCAAAACAAGGAAAGGCAAGGCAAAAGGGCAAAGCAAAGCAAGTCAAAAGGGCAAAGCATGACAAGGCAAGGTAAGGCAAAAGGGCAATGCAAGGAAAGGCAAAATGGCAAAGCATGGCAAGGCAAGGCAAGGCAAAAGGTCAAAAGAAAGGCAAGGCAAATCAGGGCAAAAGGAGAAAGGAAGGCAAGGCAAGACAAGGCAAAGAGTCAAAGCAAGGCAAGGTAAGGCAAGGCAAAAGGGGAAAGCAAAGCAAGGCAAGGCGAAAGGATAAGGAAGACACGTCAAGGCAAGGCAAAGATGAAAGTAAGGCAATGCAAGGAAATTGAAACCGGCAAAACAAGGAAAGGCAAGGCAAAAGGACAAAGCAAAGCAAGTCAAAAGGGCAAAGCATGACAAGGCAAGGCAATGCAAAAGGGCAAAGCATGAAAAGGCAAGGCAAGGCAAAAGGGTAAAGCATGTCAAGGCAAGGTAAGGCAAAAGGGCAATGCAAGGAAACGCAAAATGGCAAAGCAGGACAAGGCAAAAGGGAAATATAACAAGGCAAAGCAAGGCAAAAGGGCAAAGCAAGGCAAGGCAAAAGGGCAAAGCAAGGAAAGTCAAAAGGGAAAAGCATGACAAGGCAAGGCAAGGAAAAAGGGTATAGCAAGTCAAGGCAAGGTAAGGCAAAAGGGCAATTCAAGGAAAGGCAAAATGGCAAAGCAAGGCAAGGCAAAAGGACAAAGCAAAGCAAGTCAAAAGGGCAAAGCATGACAAGGCAAGGCAAGGAAAAAGTGTATAGCAAGTCAAGGCAAGGTAAGGCAAAAGGGCAATTCAAGGAAAGGCAAAATGGCAAAGCAAGGCAAGGCAAAAGGGCAAAGCAAAGCAAGTCAAAATGGCAAAGCATGACAAGGCAAGGCAAGGAAAAAGGGTATAGCAAGTCAAGGCAAGGTAAGGCAAAAGGGCAATTCAAGGAAAGGCAAAATGGCAAAGCAAGGCAAGGCAAAAGGGCAAAGCATGGCCAAGCAAAAGTTGAAAGAAAGGCAAGGCAAGGTAAGTCAAAAGGACAAACCATGGCAAGGCCAGGAAAAAGGCCAAAGCAAGGAAAGGCAAGGCAAAAGGGGAAAGCAAAGGCAAGGGAAAATGGCAAAGCAAGGCAAGGCAAGGAAAGACAAAAGGGCAAAGCAAGGCAAGGAAAAAGAGCAAAGCATGGCAAGGCAAGGCAAAAGGTCAAAAGAAAGGCAAGGCAAATCAGGGCAAAAGGAGAAAGGAAGGCAAGGCAAGACAAGGCAAAGAGACAAAGCAAGGCAAGGCAAAAGGGCATAGCAAGGCAAGGTAAGGCAAAGGGGCAAAGCAAGGCATGGAAAGGCAAAGGCAAGGGAAGGCAAAAGGGTAAAGCAAGGCAAGGAAAGGCAAGGGAAAAGGAGAAAGCAAAGCAAGGCAAGGCAAAAGGATAAGGAAGACACGTCAAGGCAAGGCAAAGATGAAAGCAAGGCAATGCAAGGCAATTCAAAACGGCAAAACAAGGAAAGGCAAGGCAAAAGGGCAAAGCAAGGCAAGGCAAAAGGGCAAAGCAAAGCAAGTGAAAAGGGCAAAGCATGACAAGGCAAGGCAAGGCAAAAGGGCAAAGCATAACAAGGCAAGGTAAGGCAAAAGGGCAAAGCAAGACAAGGCAAAAGGGCAAAGCATAACAAGGCATAGCAAGGCAAAAGGGCAAAGCAAGGCAAGTCAAAAGGGCAAAGCATGACAAGGCAAGGCAAGGAAAAAGGGTATAGCAAGTCAAGGCAAGGTAAGGCAAAAGGGCAATTCAAGGAAAGGCAAAATGGCAAAGCAAGGCAAGGCAAAAGGGCAAAGCATGAAAAGGCAAGGCAAGGAAAAAGGGTATAGCAAGTCAAGGCAAGGTAAGGCAAAAGGGCAATTCAAGGAAAGGCAAAATGGCAAAGCAAGGCAAGGCAAAAGGGCAAAGCAAAGCAAGTCAAAATGGCAAAGTATGACAAGGCAAGGCAAGGAAAAAGGGTATAGCAAGTCAAGGCAAAGTAAGGCAAAAGGGCAATTCAAGGAAAGGCAAAATGGCAAAGCAAGGCAAGGCAAAAGGGCAAAGCATAACAAGGCAAAGCAAGGCAAAAGGGCAAAGCAAAGCAAGGCAAAAGGGCAAAGCATGGCAAGGCAAGGAAAAAGGGCAACTCAATGCAAGGCCAGGCAAAAGGGCAAAGAAAGGCAAGGCAAGGTAAGTCAAAAGGACAAACCATGGCAAGGCCAGGAAAAAGGCCAAAGCAAGGAAAGGCAAGGCAAAAGGGAAAAGCAAGGCAAGGGAAAATGGCAAAGCAAGGCAAGGCAAGGCAAGACAAAAGGGCAAAGCAAGGCAAGGAAAAAGAGCAAAGCATGGCAAGGCAAGGCAAGGCAAAAGGTCAAAGGAAAGGCAAGGCAAATCAGGGCAAAAGGAGAAAGGAAGGCAAGGCAAGACAAGGCAAAGAGGCAAAGCAAGGCAAGGTAAGGCAAGGCAAAAGGGGAAAGCAAAGCAAGGCAAGGCGAAAGGATAAGGAAGACACGTCAAGGCAAGGCAAAGATGAAAGTAAGGCAATGCAAGGAAATTGAAAACGGCAAAACAAGGAAAGGCAAGGCAAAAGGGCAAAGCAAAGCAAGTCAAAAGGGCAAAGCATGTCAAGGCAAGGTAAGGCAAAAGGGCAATGCAAGGAAAAGCAAAATGGCAAAGCAAGACAAGGCAAAAGGGCAAGCATAACAAGGCAAAGCAAGGCAAAAGGGCAAAGCAAGACAAGGCAAAAGGGCAAAGCAAGGCAAGTCAAAAGGGCAAAGCATGACAAGGCAAGGCAAGGAAAAAGGGTATAGCAAGTCAAGGCAAGGTAAGGCAAAAGGGCAATTCAAGGAAAGGCAAAATGGCAAAGCAAGGCAAGGCAAAAGGGCAAAGCAAAGCAAGTCAAAATGGCAAAGTATGACAAGGCAAGGCAAGGAAAAAGGGTATAGCAAGTCAAGGCAAAGTAAGGCAAAAGGGCAATTCAAGGAAAGGCAAAATGGCAAAGCAAGGCAAGGCAAAAGGGCAAAGCATAACAAGGCAAAGCAAGGCAAAAGGGCAAAGCAAGGCAAGGCAAAAGGGAAAAGCAAGGCAAGTCAAAAAGGCAAAGCATGACAAGGCAAGGCAAGGAAAAAGGGTATAGCAAGTCAAGGCAAGGTAAGGCAAAAGGGCAATTCAAGGAAAGGCAAAATGGCAAAGCAAGGCAAGGCAAAAGGGCAAAGCAAGGCCAGGCAAAAGTGCAAAGAAAGGCAAGGCAAGGTAAGTCAAAAGGACAAACCATGGCAAGGCCAGGAAAAAGGCAAAAGCAAGGAAAGGCAAGGCAAAAGGGGAAAGCAAGGCAAGGAAAAATGGCAAAGCAAGGCAAGGCAAGGAAAGACAAAAGGGCTAAGCAAGGCAAGGAAAAAGAGCAAAGCATGGCAAGGCAAGGCAAAAGGTCAAAAGAAAGGCAAGGCAAATCAGGGCAAAAGGAGAAAGGAAGGCAAGGCAAGACAAGGCAAAGAGACAAAGCAAGGCAAGGCAAAAGGGCATAGCAAGGCAAGGTAAGGCAAAGGGGCAAAGCAAGGCATGGAAAGGCAAAGGCAAGGGAAGGCAAATGGGCAAAGCCTGGCAAGGCAATGCAAAGCAAAAGGGCAAAGCAAGACAAGGTAAGGCAAGGCAAAATGTGAAAGTAAGGCAATGTAGGAGAAAGGAAGGAGGAAGGAGAAAGGAAGGCAAGGCAAGGGAAGGCAAAGATGAAAGCAAGGCAATGCAAGGCAATTCAAAACGGCAAAACAAGGAAAGGCAAGGCAAAAGGGCAAAGCAAAGCAAGTCAAAAGGGCAAAGCATGACAAGGCAAGGCAAGGCAAAAGGGCAAAGCATGACAAGGCAAGGTAAGGCAAAAGGGCAATGCAAGGAAAGGCAAAATGGCAAAGCAAGACAAGGCAAAAATGGCAAAGCATAACAAGGCAAAGCAAGGCAAAAGGGCAAAGCAAGGTAAGTCAAAAGGGCAAAGCATGACAAGGCAAGGCAAGGAAAAAGGGTATAGCAAGTCAAGGCAAGGTAAGGCAAAAGGGCAATTCAAGGAAAGGCAAAATGGCAAAGCAAGGCAAGTCAAAAGGGCAAAGCATGACAAGGCAAGGCAAGGAAAAAGGGTATAGCAAGTCAAGGCAAGGTAAGGCAAAAGGGCAATTCAAGGAAAGACAAAATGGCAAAGCAAGGCAAGGCAAAAGGGCAAAGCATGGCAAGGCAAGGAAAAAGGGCAACTCAATGCAAGGCCAGGCAAAAGGGCAAAGAAAGGCAAGGCAAGGTAAGTCAAAAGGACAAACCATGGCAAGGCCAGGAAAAAGGCCAAAGCAAGGAAAGGCAAGGCAAAAGGGAAAAGCAAGGCAAGGGAAAATGGCAAAGCAAGGCAAGGCAAGGAAAGACAAAAGGGCAAAGCAAGGCAAGGAAAAAGAGCAAAGCATGGCAAGGCAAGGGAAGGCAAAAGGTCAAAAGAAAGGCAAGGCAAATCAGGGCAAAAGGAGAAAGGAAGGCAAGGCAAGACAAGGCAAAGAGGCAAAGCAAGGCAAGGTAAGGCAAGGCAAAAGGGGAAAGCAAAGCAAGGCAAGGCGAAAGGATAAGGAAGACACGTCAAGGCAAGGCAAAGATGAAAGTAAGGCAATGCAAGGAAATTGAAAACGGCAAAACAAGGAAAGGCAAGGCAAAAGGGCAAAGCAAAGCAAGTGAAAAGGGCAAAGCATGGCAAGGCAAGGCAATGCAAAAGGGCAAAGCATGAAAAGGCAAGGCAGGGCAAAAGGGTAAAGCATGTCAAGGCAAGGTAAGGCAAAAGGGCAATGCAAGGAAAAGCAAAATGGCAAAGCAAGACAAGGCAAAAGGGAAAGCATAACAAGGCAAAGCAAGGCAAAAGGGCAAAGCAAGACAAGGCAAAAGGGCAAAGCAAGGAAAGTCAAAAGGGCAAAGCATGACAAGGCAAGGCAAGGAAAAAGGGTATAGCAAGTCAAGGCAAGGTAAGGCAAAAGGGCAATTCAAGGAAAGGCAAAATGGCAAAGCTAGGCAAGGCAAAAGGGCAAAGCAAGGCCAGGCAAAAGTGCAAAGAAAGGCAAGGCAAGGTAAGTCAAAAGGACAAACCATGGCAAGGCCAGGAAAAAGGCCAAAGCAAGGAAAGGCAAGGCAAAAGGGGAAAGCAAGGCAAGGGAAAATGGCAAATCAAGGCAAGGCAAGGAAAGACAAAACGGCAAAGCAAGGCAAGGAAAAAGAGCAAAGCATGGCAAGGCAAGGCAAAAGGTCAAAGGAAAGGCAAGGCAAATCAGGGCAAAAGGAGAAAGGAAGGCAAGGCAAGACAAGGCAAAGAGACAAAGCAAGGCAAGGCAAAAGGGCAAAGCAAGGCAAGGTAAAGTAGAGGGGCAAAGCAAGGCATGGAAAGGAAAGGTAAGAGAAGGCAAAAGGGTAAAGCAAGGCAAGGAAAGGCAAGGGAAAAGGAGAAAGCAAAGCAAGGCAAGGCAAAAGGATAAGGAAGACACGTCAAGGCAAGGCAAAGATGAAAGCAAGGCAATGCAAGGCAATTCAAAACGGCAAAACAAGGAAAGGCAAGGCAAAAGGGCAAAGCAAAGCAAGTCAAAAGGGCAAAGCATGACAAGGCAAGGCAAGGCAAAAGGGCAAAGCATGACAAGGCAAGGTAAGGCAAAAGGGCAATGCAAGGAAAGGCAAAATGGCAAAGCAAGACAAGGCAAAAGGGCAAAGCAAGGCAAGTCAAAAGGGCAAAGCATGACAAGGCAAGGCAAGGAAAAAGGGTATAGCAAGTCAAGGCAAGGTAAGGCAAAAGGGCAATTCAAGGAAAGGCAAAATGGCAAAGCAAGGCAAGGCAAAAGGGCAAAGCATGAAAAGGCAAGGCAAGGAAAAAGGTTATAGCAAGTCAAGGCAAGGTAAGGCAAAAGGGCAATTCAAGGAAAGGCAAAATGGCAAAGCAAGGCAAGGCAAAAGGGCAAAGCATGGCAAGGCAAGGAAAAAGGGCAACTCAATGCAAGGCCAGGCAAAAGGGCAAAGAAAGGCAAGGCAAGGTAAGTCAAAAGGACAAACCATGGCAAGGCCAGGAAAAAGGCCAAAGCAAGGAAAGGCAAGGCAAAAGGGAAAAGCAAGGCAAGGGAAAATGGCAAAGCAAGGCAAGGCAAGGCAAGACAAAAGGGCAAAGCAAGGCAAGGAAAAAGAGCAAAGCATGGCAAGGCAAGGCAAGGCAAAAGGTCAAAAGAAAGGCAAGGCAAATCAGGGCAAAAGGAGAAAGGAAGGCAAGGCAAGACAAGGCAAAGAGGCAAAGCAAGGCAAGGTAAGGCAAGGCAAAAGGGGAAAGCAAAGCAAGGCAAGGCGAAAGGATAAGGAAGACACGTCAAGGCAAGGCAAAGATGAAAGTAAGGCAATGCAAGGAAATTGAAAACGGCAAAACAAGGAAAGGCAAGACAAAAGGGCAAAGCAAAGCAAGTCAAAAGGGCAAAGCATGGCAAGGCAAGGCAATGCAAAAGGGCAAAGCATGAAAAGGCAAGGCAGGGCAAAAGGGTAAAGCATGTCAAGGCAAGGTAAGGCAAAAGGGCAATGCAAGGAAAAGCAAAATGGCAAAGCAAGACAAGGCAAAAGGGAAAGCATAAAAAGGCAAAGCAAGGCAAAAGGGCAAAGCAAGGCAAGGCAAAAGGGCAAAGCAAGGAAAGTCAAAAGGGCAAAGCATGACAAGGCAAGGCAAGGAAAAAGGGTATAGCAAGTCAAGGCAAGGTAAGGCAAAAGGGCAATTCAAGGAAAGGCAAAATGGCAAAGCAAGGCAAGGCAAAAGGACAAAGCAAAGCAAGTCAAAAGGGCAAAGCATGACAAGGCAAGGCAAGGAAAAAGTGTATAGCAAGTCAAGGCAAGGTAAGGCAAAAGGGCAATTCAAGGAAAGGCAAAATGGCAAAGCAAGGCAAGGCAAAAGGGCAAAGCAAAGCAAGTCAAAATGGCAAAGCATGACAAGGCAAGGCAAGGAAAAAGGGTATAGCAAGTCAAGGCAAGGTAAGGCAAAAGGGCAATTCAAGGAAAGGCAAAATGGCAAAGCAAGGCAAGGCAAAAGGGCAAAGCATGGCCAAGCAAAAGTTGAAAGAAAGGCAAGGCAAGGTAAGTCAAAAGGACAAACCATGGCAAGGCCAGGAAAAAGGCCAAAGCAAGGAAAGGCAAGGCAAAAGGGGAAAGCAAAGGCAAGGGAAAATGGCAAAGCAAGGCAAGGCAAGGAAAGACAAAAGGGCAAAGCAAGGCAAGGAAAAAGAGCAAAGCATGGCAAGGCAAGGCAAAAGGTCAAAAGAAAGGCAAGGCAAATCAGGGCAAAAGGAGAAAGGAAGGCAAGGCAAGACAAGGCAAAGAGACAAAGCAAGGCAAGGCAAAAGGGCATAGCAAGGCAAGGTAAGGCAAAGGGGCAAAGCAAGGCATGGAAAGGCAAAGGCAAGGGAAGGCAAAAGGGTAAAGCAAGGCAAGGAAAGGCAAGGGAAAAGGAGAAAGCAAAGCAAGGCAAGGCAAAAGGATAAGGAAGACACGTCAAGGCAAGGCAAAGATGAAAGCAAGGCAATGCAAGGCAATTCAAAACGGCAAAACAAGGAAAGGCAAGGCAAAAGGGCAAAGCAAGGCAAGGCAAAAGGGCAAAGCAAAGCAAGTGAAAATGGCAAAGCATGACAAGGCAAGGCAAGGCAAAAGGGCAAAGCATAACAAGGCAAGGTAAGGCAAAAGGGCAAAGCAAGACAAGGCAAAAGGGCAAAGCATAACAAGGCATAGCAAGGCAAAAGGGCAAAGCAAGGCAAGTCAAAAGGGCAAAGCATGACAAGGCAAGGCAAGGAAAAAGGGTATAGCAAGTCAAGGCAAGTTAAGGCAAAAGGGCAATACAAGGAAAGGCAAAATGGCAAAGCAAGGCAAGGCAAAAGGGCAAAGCATGAAAAGGCAAGGCAAGGAAAAAGGGTATAGCAAGTCAAGGCAAGGTAAGGCAAAAGGGCAATTCAAGGAAAGGCAAAATGGCAAAGCAAGGCAAGGCAAAAGGGCAAAGCAAAGCAAGTCAAAATGGCAAAGTATGACAAGGCAAGGCAAGGAAAAAGGGTATAGCAAGTCAAGGCAAAGTAAGGCAAAAGGGCAATTCAAGGAAAGGCAAAATGGCAAAGCAAGGCAAGGCAAAAGGGCAAAGCATAACAAGGCAAAGCAAGGCAAAAGGGCAAAGCAAAGCAAGGCAAAAGGGCAAAGCATGGCAAGGCAAGGAAAAAGGGCAACTCAATGCAAGGCCAGGCAAAAGGGCAAAGAAAGGCAAGGCAAGGTAAGTCAAAAGGACAAACCATGGCAAGGCCAGGAAAAAGGCCAAAGCAAGGAAAGGCAAGGCAAAAGGGAAAAGCAAGGCAAGGGAAAATGGCAAAGCAAGGCAAGGCAAGGCAAGACAAAAGGGCAAAGCAAGGCAAGGAAAAAGAGCAAAGCATGGCAAGGCAAGGGAAGGCAAAAGGTCAAAAGAAAGGCAAGGCAAATCAGGGCAAAAGGAGAAAGGAAGGCAAGGCAAGACAAGGCAAAGAGGCAAAGCAAGGCAAGGTAAGGCAAGGCAAAAGGGGAAAGCAAAGCAAGGCAAGGCGAAAGGATAAGGAAGACACGTCAAGGCAAGGCAAAGATGAAAGTAAGGCAATGCAAGGAAATTGAAAACGGCAAAACAAGGAAAGGCAAGGCAAAAGGGCAAAGCAAAGCAAGTGAAAAGGGCAAAGCATGTCAAGGCAAGGTAAGGCAAAAGGGCAATGCAAGGAAAAGCAAAATGGCAAAGCAAGACAAGGCAAAAGGGAAAGCATAACAAGGCAAAGCAAGGCAAAAGGGCAAAGCAAGACAAGGCAAAAGGGCAAAGCAAGGAAAGTCAAAAGGGCAAAGCATGACAAGGCAAGGCAAGGAAAAAGGGTATAGCAAGTCAAGGCAAGGTAAGGCAAAAGGGCAATTCAAGGAAAGGCAAAATAGCAAAGCAAGGCAAGGCAAAAGGGCAAAGCAAAGCAAGTCAAAATGGCAAAGTATGACAAGGCAAGGCAAGGAAAAAGGGTATAGCAAGTCAAGGCAAAGTAAGGCAAAAGGGCAATTCAAGGAAAGGCAAAATGGCAAAGCAAGGCAAGGCAAAAGGGCAAAGCATAACAAGGCAAAGCAAGGCAAAAGGGCAAAGCAAGGCAAGGCAAAAGGGAAAAGCAAGGCAAGTCAAAAGGGCAAAGCATGACAAGGCAAGGCAAGGAAAAAGGGTATAGCAAGTCATGGCAAGGTAAGGCAAAAGGGCAATTCAAGGAAAGGCAAAATGGCAAAGCAAGGCAAGGGAAAAGGGCAAAGCAAGGCCAGGCAAAAGTGCAAAGAAAGGCAAGGCAAGGTAAGTCAAAAGGACAAACCATGGCAAGGCCAGGAAAAAGGCAAAAGCAAGGAAAGGCAAGGCAAAAGGGGAAAGCAAGGCAAGGAAAAATGGCAAAGCAAGGCAAGGCAAGGAAAGACAAAAGGGCAAAGCAAGGCAAGGAAAAAGAGCAAAGCATGGCAAGGCAAGGCAAAAGGTCAAAAGAAAGGCAAGGCAAATCAGGGCAAAAGGAGAAAGGAAGGCAAGGCAAGACAAGGCAAAGAGACAAAGCAAGGCAAGGCAAAAGGGCATAGCAAGGCAAGGTAAGGCAAAGGGGCAAAGCAAGGCATGGAAAGGCAAAGGCAAGGGAAGGCAAATGGGCAAAGCCTGGCAAGGCAATGCAAAGCAAAAGGGCAAAGCAAGACAAGGTAAGGCAAGGCAAAATGTGAAAGTAAGGCAATGTAGGAGAAAGGAAGGAGAAAGGAGAAAGGAAGGCAAGGCAAGGGAAGGCAAAGATGAAAGCAAGGCAATGCAAGGCAATTCAAAACGGCAAAACAAGGAAAGGCAAGGCAAAAGGGCAAAGCAAAGCAAGTCAAAAGGGCAAAGCATGACAAGGCAAGGCAAGGCAAAAGGGCAAAGCATGACAAGGCAAGGTAAGGCAAAAGGGCAATGCAAGGAAAGGCAAAATGGCAAAGCAAGACAAGGCAAAAATGGCAAAGCATAACAAGGCAAAGCAAGGCAAAAGGGCAAAGCAAGGTAAGTCAAAAGGGCAAAGCATGACAAGGCAAGGCAAGGAAAAAGGGTATAGCAAGTCAAGGCAAGGTAAGGCAAAAGGGCAATTCAAGGAAAGGCAAAATGGCAAAGCAAGGCAAGTCAAAAGGGCAAAGCATGACAAGGCAAGGCAAGGAAAAAGGGTATAGCAAGTCAAGGCAAGGTAAGGCAAAAGGGCAATTCAAGGAAAGACAAAATGGCAAAGCAAGGCAAGGCAAAAGGGCAAAGCATGGCAAGGCAAGGAAAAAGGGCAACTCAATGCAAGGCCAGGCAAAAGGGCAAAGAAAGGCAAGGCAAGGTAAGTCAAAAGGACAAACCATGGCAAGGCCAGGAAAAAGGCCAAAGCAAGGAAAGGCAAGGCAAAAGGGAAAAGCAAGGCAAGGGAAAATGGCAAAGCAAGGCAAGGCAAGGCAAGACAAAAGGGCAAAGCAAGGCAAGGAAAAAGAGCAAAGCATGGCAAGGCAAGGGAAGGCAAAAGGTCAAAAGAAAGGCAAGGCAAATCAGGGCAAAAGGAGAAAGGAAGGCAAGGCAAGACAAGGCAAAGAGGCAAAGCAAGGCAAGGTAAGGCAAGGCAAAAGGGGAAAGCAAAGCAAGGCAAGGCGAAAGGATAAGGAAGACACGTCAAGGCAAGGCAACGATGAAAGTAACGCAATGCAACGAAATTGAAAACGGCAAAACAAGGAAAGGCAAGGCAAAAGGGCAAAGCAAAGTAAGTGAAAAGGGCAAAGCATGACAAGGCAAGGCAATGCAAAAGGGCAAAGCATGAAAAGGCAAGGCAAGGCAAAAGGGTAAAGCATGTCAAGGCAAGGTTAGACAAAAGGGCAATGCAAGGAAAAGCAAAATGGCAAAGCAAGACAAGGCAAAAGGGAAAGCATAACAAGGCAAAGCAAGGCAAAAGGGCAAAGCAAGACAAGGCAAAAGGGCAAAGCAAGGAAAGTCAAAAGGGCAAAGCATGACAAGGCAAGGCAAGGAAAAAGGGTATAGCAAGTCAAGGCAAGGTAAGGCAAAAGGGCAATTCAAGGAAAGGCAAAATGGCAAAGCAAGGCAAGGCAAAAGGGCAAAGCAAAGCAAGTCAAAATGGCAAAGTATGACAAGGCAAGGCAAGGAAAAAGGGTATAGCAAGTCAAGGCAAAGTAAGGCAAAAGGGCAATTCAAGGAAAGGCAAAATGGCAAAGCAAGGCAAGTCAAAAGGGCAAAGCATGACAAGGCAAGGCAAGGAAAAAGGGTATAGCAAGTCAAGGCAAGGTAAGGCAAAAGGGCAATTCAAGGAAAGACAAAATGGCAAAGCAAGGCAAGGCAAAAGGGCAAAGCAAGGCCAGGCAAAAGTGCAAAGAAAGGCAAGGCAAGGTAAGTCAAAAGGACAAACCATGGCAAGGCCAGGAAAAAGGCCAAAGCAAGGAAAGGCAAGGCAAAAGGGGAAAGCAAGGCAAGGGAAAATGGCAAAGCAAGGCAAGGCAAGGAAAGACAAAACGGCAAAGCAAGGCAAGGAAAAAGAGCAAAGCATGGCAAGGCAAGGCAAAAGGTCAAAGGAAAGGCAAGGCAAATCAGGGCAAAAGGAGAAAGGAAGGCAAGGCAAGACAAGGCAAAGAGACAAAGCAAGGCAAGGCAAAAGGGCAAAGCAAGGCAAGGTAAAGTAGAGGGGCAAAGCAAGGCATGGAAAGGAAAGGTAAGAGAAGGCAAAAGGGCAAAGCAAGGCAAGGAAAGGCAACGGAAAAGGAGAAAGCAAAGCAAGGCAAGGCAAAAGGATAAGGAAGACACGTCAAGGCAAGGCAAAGATGAAAGCAAGGCAATGCAAGGCAATTCAAAACGGCAAAACAAGGAAAGGCAAGGCAAAAGGGCAAAGCAAAGCAAGTCAAAAGGGCAAAGCATGACAAGTCAAGGCAAGGCAAAAGGGCAAAGCATGACAAGGCAAGGTAAGGCAAAAGGGCAATGCAAGGAAAGGCAAAATGGCAAAGCAAGACAAGGCAAAAGGGCAAAGCAAGGCAAGTCAAAAGGGCAAAGCATGACAAGGCAAGGCAAGGAAAAAGGGTATAGCAAGTCAAGGCAAGGTAAGGCAAAAGGGCAATTCAAGGAAAGGCAAAATGGCAAAGCAAGGCAAGGCAAAAGGGCAAAGCATGAAAAGGCAAGGCAAGGAAAAAGGTTATAGCAAGTCAAGGCAAGGTAAGGCAAAAGGGCAATTCAAGGAAAGGCAAAATGGCAAAGCAAGGCAAGGCAAAAGGGCAAAGCATGGCAAGGCAAGGAAAAAGGGCAACTCAATGCAAGGCCAGGCAAAAGGGCAAAGAAAGGCAAGGCAAGGTAAGTCAAAAGGACAAACCATGGCAAGGCCAGGAAAAAGGCCAAAGCAAGGAAAGGCAAGGCAAAAGGGAAAAGCAAGGCAAGGGAAAATGGCAAAGCAAGGCAAGGCAAGGCAAGACAAAAGGGCAAAGCAAGGCAAGGAAAAAGAGCAAAGCATGGCAAGGCAAGGCAAGGCAAAAGGTCAAAAGAAAGGCAAGGCAAATCAGGGCAAAAGGAGAAAGGAAGGCAAGGCAAGACAAGGCAAAGAGGCAAAGCAAGGCAAGGTAAGGCAAGGCAAAAGGGGAAAGCAAAGCAAGGCAAGGCGAAAGGATAAGGAAGACACGTCAAGGCAAGGCAAAGATGAAAGTAAGGCAATGCAAGGAAATTGAAAACGGCAAAACAAGGAAAGGCAAGGCAAAAGGGCAAAGCAAAGCAAGTGAAAAGGGCAAAGCATGGCAAGGCAAGGCAATGCAAAAGGGCAAAGCATGAAAAGGCAAGGCAGGGCAAAAGGGTAAAGCATGTCAAGGCAAGGTAAGGCAAAAGGGCAATGCAAGGAAAAGCAAAATGGCAAAGCAAGACAAGGCAAAAGGGAAAGCATAACAAGGCAAAGCAAGGCAAAAGGGCAAAGCAAGACAAGGCAAAAGGGCAAAGCAAGGAAAGTCAAAAGGGCAAAGCATGACAAGGCAAGGCAAGGAAAAAGGGTATAGCAAGTCAAGGCAAGGTAAGGCAAAAGGGCAATTCAAGGAAAGGCAAAATAGCAAAGCAAGGCAAGGCAAAAGGGCAAAGCAAAGCAAGTCAAAATGGCAAAGTATGACAAGGCAAGGCAAGGAAAAAGGGTATAGCAAGTCAAGGCAAAGTAAGGCAAAAGGGCAATTCAAGGAAAGGCAAAATGGCAAAGCAAGGCAAGGCAAAAGGGCAAAGCATAACAAGGCAAAGCAAGGCAAAAGGGCAAAGCAAGGCAAGGCAAAAGGGAAAAGCAAGGCAAGTCAAAAGGGCAAAGCATGACAAGGCAAGGCAAGGAAAAAGGGTATAGCAAGTCATGGCAAGGTAAGGCAAAAGGGCAATTCAAGGAAAGGCAAAATGGCAAAGCAAGGCAAGGCAAAAGGGCAAAGCAAGGCCAGGCAAAAGTGCAAAGAAAGGCAAGGCAAGGTAAGTCAAAAGGACAAACCATGGCAAGGCCAGGAAAAAGGCAAAAGCAAGGAAAGGCAAGGCAAAAGGGGAAAGCAAGGCAAGGAAAAATGGCAAAGCAAGGCAAGGCAAGGAAAGACAAAAGGGCAAAGCAAGGCAAGGAAAACGAGCAAAGCATGGCAAGGCAAGGCAAAAGGTCAAAAGAAAGGCAAGGCAAATCAGGGCAAAAGGAGAAAGGAAGGCAAGGCAAGACAAGGCAAAGAGACAAAGCAAGGCAAGGCAAAAGGGCATAGCAAGGCAAGGTAAGGCAAAGGGGCAAAGCAAGGCATGGAAAGGCAAAGGCAAGGGAAGGCAAATGGGCAAAGCCTGGCAAGGCAATGCAAAGCAAAAGGGCAAAGCAAGACAAGGTAAGGCAAGGCAAAATGTGAAAGTAAGGCAATGTAGGAGAAAGGAAGGAGAAAGGAGAAAGGAAGGCAAGGCAAGGGAAGGCAAAGATGAAAGCAAGGCAATGCAAGGCAATTCAAAACGGCAAAACAAGGAAAGGCAAGGCAAAAGGGCAAAGCAAAGCAAGTCAAAAGGGCAAACCATGACAAGGCAAGGCAAGGCAAAAGGGCAAAGCATGACAAGGCAAGGTAAGGCAAAAGGGCAATGCAAGGAAAGGCAAAATGGCAAAGCAAGACAAGGCAAAAATGGCAAAGCATAACAAGGCAAAGCAAGGCAAAAGGGCAAAGCAAGGTAAGTCAAAAGGGCAAAGCATGACAAGGCAAGGCAAGGAAAAAGGGTATAGCAAGTCAAGGCAAGGTAAGGCAAAAGGGCAATTCAAGGAAAGGCAAAATGGCAAAGCAAGGCAAGGCAAAAGGGCAAAGCATGACAAGGCAAGGCAAGGAAAAAGGGTATAGCAAGTCAAGGCAAGGTAAGGCAAAAGGGCAATTCAAGGAAAGACAAAATGGCAAAGCAAGGCAAGGCAAAAGGCCAAAGCATGGCAAGGCAAGGAAAAAGGGCAACTCAATGCAAGGCCAGGCAAAAGGGCAAAGAAAGGCAAGGCAAGGTAAGTCAAAAGGACAAACCATGGCAAGGCCAGGAAAAAGGCCAAAGCAAGGAAAGGCAAGGCAAAAGGGAAAAGCAAGGCAAGGGAAAATGGCAAAGCAAGGCAAGGCAAGGCAAGACAAAAGGGCAAAGCAAGGCAAGGAAAAAGAGCAAAGCATGGCAAGGCAAGGGAAGGCAAAAGGTCAAAAGAAAGGCAAGGCAAATCAGGGCAAAAGGAGAAAGGAAGGCAAGGCAAGACAAGGCAAAGAGGCAAAGCAAGGCAAGGTAAGGCAAGGCAAAAGGGGAAAGCAAAGCAAGGCAAGGCGAAAGGATAAGGAAGACACGTCAAGGCAAGGCAAAGATGAAAGTAAGGCAATGCAAGGAAATTGAAAACGGCAAAACAAGGAAAGGCAAGGCAAAAGGGCAAAGCAAAGCAAGTGAAAAGGGCAAAGCATGACAAGGCAAGGCAATGCAAAAGGGCAAAGCATGAAAAGGCAAGGCAAGGCAAAAGGGTAAAGCATGTCAAGGCAAGGTTAGACAAAAGGGCAATGCAAGGAAAAGCAAAATGGCAAAGCAAGACAAGGCAAAAGGGAAAGCATAACAAGGCAAAGCAAGGCAAAAGGGCAAAGCAAGACAAGGCAAAAGGGCAAAGCAAGGAAAGTCAAAAGGGCAAAGCATGACAAGGCAAGGCAAGGAAAAAGGGTATAGCAAGTCAAGGCAAGGTAAGGCAAAAGGGCAATTCAAGGAAAGGCAAAATGGCAAAGCAAGGCAAGGCAAAAGGGCAAAGCAAAGCAAGTCAAAATGGCAAAGTATGACAAGGCAAGGCAAGGAAAAAGGGTATAGCAAGTCAAGGCAAAGTAAGGCAAAAGGGCAATTCAAGGAAAGGCAAAATGGCAAAGCAAGGCAAGTCCAAAGGGCAAAGCATGACAAGGCAAGGCAAGGAAAAAGGGTATAGCAAGTCAAGGCAAGGTAAGGCAAAAGGGCAATTCAAGGAAAGGCAAAATGGCAAAGCTAGGCAAGGCAAAAGGGCAAAGCAAGGCCAGGCAAAAGTGCAAAGAAAGGCAAGGCAAGGTAAGTCAAAAGGACAAACCATGGCAAGGCCAGGAAAAAGGCCAAAGCAAGGAAAGGCAAGGCAAAAGGGGAAAGCAAGGCAAGGGAAAATGGCAAAGCAAGGCAAGGCAAGGAAAGACAAAACGGCAAAGCAAGGCAAGGAAAAAGAGCAAAGCATGGCAAGGCAAGGCAAAAGGTCAAAGGAAAGGCAAGGCAAATCAGGGCAAAAGGAGAAAGGAAGGCAAGGCAAGACAAGGCAAAGAGACAAAGCAAGGCAAGGCAAAAGGGCAAAGCAAGGCAAGGTAAAGTAGAGGGGCAAAGCAAGGCATGGAAAGGAAAGGTAAGAGAAGGCAAAAGGGTAAAGCAAGGCAAGGAAAGGCAACGGAAAAGGAGAAAGCAAAGCAAGGCAAGGCAAAAGGATAAGGAAGACACGTCAAGGCAAGGCAAAGATGAAAGCAAGGCAATGCAAGGCAATTCAAAACGGCAAAACAAGGAAAGGCAAGGCAAAAGGGCAAAGCAAAGCAAGTCAAAAGGGCAAAGCATGACAAGTCAAGGCAAGGCAAAAGGGCAAAGCATGACAAGGCAAGGTAAGGCAAAAGGGCAATGCAAGGAAAGGCAAAATGGCAAAGCAAGACAAGGCAAAAGGGCAAAGCAAGGCAAGTCAAAAGGGCAAAGCATGACAAGGCAAGGCAAGGAAAAAGGGTATAGCAAGTCAAGGCAAGGTAAGGCAAAAGGGCAATTCAAGGAAAGGCAAAATGGCAAAGCAAGGCAAGGCAAAAGGGCAAAGCATGAAAAGGCAAGGCAAGGAAAAAGGTTATAGCAAGTCAAGGCAAGGTAAGGCAAAAGGGCAATTCAAGGAAAGGCAAAATGGCAAAGCAAGGCAAGGCAAAAGGGCAAAGCATGGCAAGGCAAGGAAAAAGGGCAACTCAATGCAAGGCCAGGCAAAAGGGCAAAGAAAGGCAAGGCAAGGTAAGTCAAAAGGACAAACCATGGCAAGGCCAGGAAAAAGGCCAAAGCAAGGAAAGGCAAGGCAAAAGGGAAAAGCAAGGCAAGGGAAAATGGCAAAGCAAGGCAAGGCAAGGCAAGACAAAAGGGCAAAGCAAGGCAAGGAAAAAGAGCAAAGCATGGCAAGGCAAGGCAAGGCAAAAGGTCAAAAGAAAGGCAAGGCAAATCAGGGCAAAAGGAGAAAGGAAGGCAAGGCAAGACAAGGCAAAGAGGCAAAGCAAGGGTAGGTAAGGCAAGGCAAAAGGGGAAAGCAAAGCAAGGCAAGGCGAAAGGATAAGGAAGACACGTCAAGGCAAGGCAAAGATGAAAGTAAGGCAATGCAAGGAAATTGAAAACGGCAAAACAAGGAAAGGCAAGGCAAAAGGGCAAAGCAAAGCAAGGCAAAAGGACAAAGCAAAGCAAGTCAAAAGGGCAAAGCATGACAAGGCAAGGCAAGGAAAAAGTGTATAGCAAGTCAAGGCAAGGTAAGGCAAAAGGGCAATTCAAGGAAAGGCAAAATGGCAAAGCAAGGCAAGGCAAAAGGGCAAAGCAAAGCAAGTCAAAATGGCAAAGTATGACAAGGCAAGGCAAGGAAAAAGGGTATAGCAAGTCAAGGCAAAGTAAGGCAAAAGGGCAATTCAAGGAAAGGCAAAATGGCAAAGCAAGGCAAGGCAAAAGGGCAAAGCATAACAAGGCAAAGCAAGGCAAAAGGGCAAAGCAAGGCAAGGCAAAAGGGCAAAGCAAGGCAAGTCAAAAAGGCAAAGCATTACAAGGCAAGGCAAGGAAAAAGGGTATAGCAAGTCAAGGCAAGGTAAGGCAAAAGGGCAATTCAAGGAAAGGCAAAATGGCAAAGCAAGGCAAGGCAAAAGGGCAAAGCATGGCCAAGCAAAAGTTGAAAGAAAGGCAAGGCAAGGTAAGTCAAAAGGACAAACCATGGCAAGGCCAGGAAAAAGGCCAAAGCAAGGAAAGGCAAGGGAAAAGGGGAAAGCAAAGGCAAGGGAAAATGGCAAAGCAAGGCAAGGCAAGGAAAGACAAAAGGGCAAAGCAAGGCAAGGAAAAAGAGCAAAGCATGGCAAGGCAAGGCAAAAGGTCAAAAGAAAGGCAAGGCAAATCAGGGCAAAAGGAGAAAGGAAGGCAAGGCAAGACAAGGCAAAGAGACAAAGCAAGGCAAGGCAAAAGGGCATAGCAAGGCAAGGTAAGGCAAAGGGGCAAAGCAAGGCATGGAAAGGCAAAGGCAAGGGAAGGCAAAAGGGTAAAGCAAGGCAAGGAAAGGCAAGGGAAAAGGAGAAAGCAAAGCAAGGCAAGGCAAAAGGATAAGGAAGACACGTCAAGGCAAGGCAAAGATGAAAGCAAGGCAATGCAAGGCAATTCAAAACGGCAAAACAAGGAAAGGCAAGGCAAAAGGGCAAAGCAAGGCAAGGCAAAAGGGCAAAGCAAAGCAAGTGAAAAGGGCAAAGCATGACAAGGCAAGGCAAGGCAAAAGGGCAAAGCATAACAAGGCAAGGTAAGGCAAAAGGGCAAAGCAAGACAAGGCAAACGGGCAAAGCATAACAAGGCATAGCAAGGCAAAAGGGCAAAGCAAGGCAAGTCAAAAGGGCAAAGCATGACAAGGCAAGGCAAGGAAAAAGGGTATAGCAAGTCAAGGCAAGGTAAGGCAAAAGGGCAATACAAGGAAAGGCAAAATGGCAAAGCAAGGCAAGGCAAAAGGGCAAAGCATGAAAAGGCAAGGCAAGGAAAAAGGGTATAGCAAGTCAAGGCAAGGTAAGGCAAAAGGGCAATTCAAGGAAAGGCAAAATGGCAAAGCAAGGCAAGGCAAAAGGACAAAGCAAAGCAAGTCAAAAGGGCAAAGCATGACAAGGCAAGGCAAGGAAAAAGGGTATAGCAAGTCAAGGCAAGGTAAGGCAAAAGGGCAATTCAAGGAAAGGCAAAATGGCAAAGCAAGGCAAGGCAAAAGGGCAAAGCAAAGCAAGTCAAAATGGCAAACTATGACAAGGCAAGGCAAGGAAAAAGGGTATAGCAAGTCAAGGCAAAGTAAGGCAAAAGGGCAATTCAAGGAAAGGCAAAATGGCAAAGCAAGGCAAGGCAAAAGGGCAAAGCAAAGCAAGTCAAAATGGCAAAGTATGACAAGGCAAGGCAAGGAAAAAGGGTATAGCAAGTCAAGGCAAAGTAAGGCAAAAGGGCAATTCAAGGAAAGGCAAAATGGCAAAGCAAGGCAAGGCAAAAGGGCAAAGCATAACAAGGCAAAGCAAGGCAAAAGGGCAAAGCAAGGCAAGGCAAAAGGGCAAAGCAAGGCAAGTCAAAAGGGCAAAGCATGACAAGGCAAGGCAAGGAAAAAGGGTATAGCAAGTCAAGGCAAGGTAAGGCAAAAGGGCAATTCAAGGAAAGGCAAAATGGCAAAGCAAGGCAAGGCAAAAGGGCAAAGCAAGGCCAGGCAAAAGTGCAAAGAAAGGCAAGGCAAGGTAAGTCAAAAGGACAAACCATGGCAAGGCCAGGAAAAAGGCCAAAGCAAGGAAAGGCAAGGCAAAAGGGGAAAGCAAGGCAAGGGAAAATGGCAAAGCAAGGCAAGGCAAGGAAAGACAAAAGGGCAAAGCAAGGCAAGGAAAAAGAGCAAAGCATGGCAAGCCAAGGCAAAAGGTCAAAAGAAAGGCAAGGCAAATCAGGGCAAAAGGAGAAAGGAAGGCAAGGCAAGACAAGGCAAAGAGACAAAGCAAGGCAAGGCAAAAGGGCATAGCAAGGCAAGGTAAGGCAAAGGGGCAAAGCAAGGCATGGAAAGGCAAAGGCAAGGGAAGGCAAAAGGGTAAAGCAAGGCAAGGAAAGGCAAGGGAAAAGGAGAAAGCAAAGCAAGGCAAGGCAAAAGGATAAGGAAGACACGTCAAGGCAAGGCAAAGATGAAAGCAAGGCAATGCAAGGCAATTCAAAACGGCAAAACAAGGAAAGGCAAGGCAAAAGGGCAAAGCAAAGCAAGTGAAAAGGGCAAAGCATGACAAGGCAAGGCAAGGCAAAAGGGCAAAGCATGACAAGGCAAGGTAAGGCAAAAGGGCAATGCAAGGAAAGGCTAAATGGCAAAGCAAGACAAGGCAAAAATGGCAAAGCATAACAAGGCAAAGCAAGGCAAAAGGGCAAAGCAAGGCAAGTCAAAAGGGCAAAGCATGACAAGGCAAGGCAAGGAAAAAGGTTATAGCAAGTCAAGGCAAGGTAAGGCAAAAGGGCAATTCAAGGAAAAGCAAAATGGCAAAGCAAGGCACGGCAAAAGGGCAAAGCATGGCAAGGCAAGGCAAGGAAAAAGGGTATAGCAAGTCAAGGCAAGGTAAGGCAAAAGGGCAATTCAAGGAAAGACAAAAGGTCAAAGCAAGGCAAGGCAAAAGGGCAAAGCATGGCAAGGCAAGGAAAAAGGGCAACTCAATGCAAGGCCAGGCAAAAGGGCAAAGAAAGGCAAGGCAAGGTAAGTCAAAAGGACAAACCATGGCAAGGCCAGGAAAAAGGCCAAAGCAAGGAAAGGCAAGGCAAAAGGGGAAAGCAAGGCAAGGGAAAATGGAAAAGCAAGGCAAGGCAAGGCAAGACAAAAGGGCAAAGCAAGGCAAGGAAAAAGAGCAAAGCATGGCAAGGCGAGTCAAAAGGTCAAAAGAAAGGCAAGGCAAATGAGGGCAAAAGGAGAAAGGAAGGCAAGGCAAGACAAGGCAAAGAGGCAAAGCAAGGCAAGGTAAGGCGAGGCAAAAGGGGAAAGCAAAGCAAGGCAAGGCGAAAGGATAAGGAAGACACGTCAAGGCAAGGCAAAGATGAAAGTAAGGCAATGCAAGGAAATTGAAAACGGCAAAACAAGGAAAGGCAAGGGAAAGGGCAAAGCAAAGCAAGTGAAAAGGGCAAAGCATGACAAGGCAAGGCAAGGCAAAAGGGCAAAGCATGAAAAGGCAAGGCAAGGCAAAAGGGTAAAGCATGTCAAGGCAAGGTAAGGCAAAAGGGCAATGCAAGGAAAAGCAAAATGGCAAAGCAAGACAAGGCAAAAGGGAAAGAATAACAAGGCAAAGCAAGGCAAAAGGGCAAAGCAAGACAAGGCAAAAGGGCAAAGCAAGGAAAGTCAAAAGGGCAAAGCATGACAAGGCAAGGCAAGGAAAAAGGGTATAGGAAGTCAAGGCAAGGTAAGGCAAAAGGCCAAAGCAAGGAAAGGCAAAATGGCAAAGCAAGGCAAGGCAAAAGGACAAAGCAAAGCAAGTCAAAAGGGTAAAGCATGACAAGGCAAGGCAAGGAAAAAGGGTATAGCAAGTCAAGGCAAGGTAAGGCAAAAGGGCAATTCAAGGAAAGGCACAATGGCAAAGCAAGGCAAGGCAAAAGGGCAAAGCAAAGCAAGTCAAAATGGCAAAGTATGACAAGGCAAGGCAAGGAAAAAGGGTATAGCAAGTCAAGGCAAAGTAAGGCAAAAGGGCAATTCAAGGAAAGGCAAAATGGCAAAGCAAGGAAAGGCAAAAGGGCAAAGCATAACAAGGCAAAGCAATGCAAAAGGGCAAAGCAAGGCAAGGCAAAAGGGCAAAGCAAGGCAAGTCAAAAGGGCAAAGCATGACAAGGCAAGGCAAGGAAAAAGGGTATAGCAAGTCAAGGCAAGGTAAGGCAAAAGGGCAATTCAAGGAAAAGCAAAATGGCAAAGCAAGGCAAGGCAAAAGGGCAAAGCAAGGCCAGGCAAAAGTGCAAAGAAAGGCAAGGCAAGGTAAGTCAAAAGGACAAACCATGGCAAGGCCAGGAAAAAGGCCAAAGCAAGGAAAGGCAAGGCAAAAGGGGAAAGCAAGGCAAGGGAAAATGGCAAGGCAAGGCAAGGCAAGGAAAGACAAAAGGGCAAAGCAAGGCAAGGAAAAAGAGCAAAGCATGGCAAGGCAAGGCAAAAAGGTGAAAAGAAAGGCAAGGCAAATCAGGGCAAAAGGAGAAAGGAAGGCAAGGCAAGACAAGGCAAAGAGACAAAGCAAGGCAAGGCAAAAGGGCATAGCAAGGCAAGGTAAGGCAAAGGGGCAAAGCAAGGCATGGAAAGGCAAGGCAAGAGAAGGCAAAAGGGTAAAGCAAGGCAAGGAAAGGCAAGGGAAAAGGAGAAAGCAAAGCAAGGCAAGGCAAAAGGATAAGGAAGACACGTCAAGGCAAGGCAAAGATGAAAGCAAGGCAATGCAAGGCAATTCAAAACGGCAAAACAAGGAAAGGCAAGGCAAAAGAGCAAAGCATGACAAGGCAAGGTAAGGCAAAAGGGCAATGCAAGGAAAAGCAAAATGGCAAAGCAAGACAAGGCAAAAGGGCAAAGCATAACAAGGCAAAGCAAGGCAAAAGGGCAAAACAAGGCAAGTCAAAAGGGCAAAGCATGACAAGGCAAGGCAAGGAAAAAGGGTATAGCAAGTCAAGGCAAGGTAAGGCAAAAGGGCAATTCAAGGAAAGGCAAAATGGCAAAGCAAGGCAAGGCAAAAGGGCAAACCATAACAAGGCAAAGCAAGGCAAAAGGGCAAAGCAAGACAAGGCAAAAGGGCAAAGCATGGCAAGGCAAGGAAAAAGGGCAACTCAATGCAAGGCCAGGCAAAAGGGCAAAGAAAGGCAAGGCAAGGTAAGTCAAAAGGGCAAACCATGGCAAGGCCAGGAAAAAGGCCAAAGCAAGGAAAGGCAAGGCAAAAGGGAAAAGCAAGGCAAGGGAAAATGGCAAAGCAAGGCAAGGCAAGGCAAGACAAAAGGGCAAAGCAAGGCAAGGAAAAAGAGCAAAGCATGGCAAGACAAGGCAAGGCAAAAGGTCAAAAGAAAGGCAAGGCAAATCAGGGCAAAAGGAGAAAGGAAGGCAAGGCAAGACAAGGCAAAGAGGCAAAGCAAGGCAAGGTAAGACAAGAAAAAAGGGGAAAGCAAAGCAAGGCAAGGCGAAAGGATAAGGAAGACACGTCAAGGCAAGGCAAAGATGAAAGTAAGGCAATGCAAGGAAATTGAAAACGGCAAAACAAGGAAAGGCAAGGCAAAAGGGCAAAGCAAAGCAAGTCAAAAGGTCAAAGCATGACAAGGCAAGGCAAGGCAAAAGGGCAAAGCACGTCAAGGCAAGGCAAGGCAAAAGGGTATAGCAAGTCAAGGCAAGGTAAGGCAAAAGGGCAATGCAAGGAAAAGCAAAATGGCAAAGCAAGACAAGGCAAAAGGGCAAAGCATAACAAGGCAAAGCAAGGCAAAAGGGCAAAGGAAGGCAAGGCAAAAGGGCAAAGCAAGGCAAGTCAAAAGGGCAAAGCATGACAAGGCAAGGCAAGGAAAAAGGGTATAGCAAGTCAAGGCAAGGTAAGGCAAAAGGGCAATTCAAGGAAAGGCAAAATGGCAAAGCAAGGCAAGGCAAAAGGGCAAAGCAAAGCAAGTCAAAATGGCAAAGTATGACAAGGCAAGGCAAGGAAAAAGGGTATAGCAAGTCAAGGCAAAGTAAGGCAAAAGGGCAATTCAAGGAAAGGCAAAATGGCAAAGCAAGGCAAGGCAAAAGGGCAAAGCATAACAAGGCAAAGCAAGGCAAAAGGGCAAAGCAAGGCAAGGCAAAAGGGCAAAGCAAGGCAAGTCAAAAAGGCAAAGCATGACAAGGCAAGGCAAGGAAAAAGGGTATAGCAAGTCAAGGCAAGGTAAGGCAAAAGGGCAATTCAAGGAAAGGCAAAATGGCAAAGCAAGGCAAGGCAAAAGGGCAAAGCAAGGCCAGGCAAAAGTGCAAAGAAAGGCAAGGCAAGGTAAGTCAAAAGGACAAACCATGGCAAGGCCAGGAAAAAGGCCAAAGCAAGGAAAGGCAAGGCAAAAGGGGAAAGCAAGGCAAGGGAAAATGGCAAAGCAAGGCAAGGCAAGGAAATACAAAAGGGCAAAGCAAGGCAAGGAAAAAGAGCAAAGCATGGCAAGGCAAGGCAAAAGGTGAAAAGAAAGGCAAGGCAAATCAGGGCAAAAGGAGAAAGGAAGGCAAGGCAAGACAAGGCAAAGAGACAAAACAAGGCAAGGCAAAAGGGCATAGCAAGGCAAGGTAAGGCAAAGGGGCAAAGCAAGGCATGGAAAGGCAAAGGCAAGGGAAGGCAAAAGGGTAAAGCAAGGCAAGGAAAGGCAAGGGAAAAGGAGAAAGCAAAGCAAGGCAAGGCAAAAGGATAAGCAAGACACGTCAAGGCAAGGCAAAGATGAAAGCAAGGCAATGCAAGGCAATTCAAAACGGCAAAACAAGGCAAGGCAAGGCAAAAGGGCAAAGCAAAGCAAGTCAAAAGGGCAAAGCATGACAAGGCAAGGCAAGGCAAAAGGGCAAAGCATGACAAGGCAAGGTAAGGCAAAAGGGCAAAGCAAGACAAGGCAAAAGGGCAAAGCATAACAAGGCAAAGCAAGGCAAAAGGGCAAAGCAAGGCAAGTCAAAAGGGCAAAGCATGACAAGGCAAGGCAAGGAAAAAGGGTATAGCAATTCAAGGCAAGGTAAGGCAAAAGGGCAATTCAAGGAAAGACAAAATGGCAAAGCAAGGCAAGGCAAAAGGGCAAAGCATGGCAAGGCAAGGCAAGGAAAAAGGGCAACTCAATGCAAGGCCAGGCAAAAGGGCAAAGAAAGGCAAGGCAAGGTAAGTCAAAAGGACAAACCATGGCAAGGCCAGGAAAAAGGCCAAAGCAAGGAAAGGCAAGGCAAAAGGGAAAAGCAAGGCAAGGGAAAATGGCAAAGCAAGGCAAGGCAAGGCAAGACAAAAGGGCAAAGCAAGGCAAGGAAAAAGAGCAAAGCATGGCAAGGCAAGGCAAGGCAAAAGGTCAAAAGAAAGGCAAGGCAAATCAGGGCAAAAGGAGAAAGGAAGGCAAGGCAAGACAAGGCAAAGAGGCAAAGCAAGGCAAGGTAAGGCAAGGCAAAAGGGGAAAGCAAAGCAAGGCAAGGCGAAAGGATAAGGAAGACACGTCAAGGCAAGGCAAAGATGAAAGTAAGGCAATGCAAGGAAATTGAAAACGGCAAAACAAGGAAAGGCAAGGCAAAAGGGCAAAGCAAAGCAAGTCAAAAGGGCAAAGCATGACAAGGCAAGGCAATGCAAAAGGGCAAAGCATGAAAAGGCAAGGCAAGGCAAAAGGGCAATGCAAGGAAAAGCAAAATGGCAAAGCAAGACAAGGCAAAAGGGAAAGCATAAAAAGGGAAAGCAAGGCAAAAGGGCAAAGCAAGGCAAGGCAAAAGGGCAAAGCAAGGCAAGTCAAAAGGGCAAAGCATGACAAGGCAAGGCAAGGAAAAAGGGTATAGCAAGTCAAGGCAAGGTAAGGCAAAAGGGCAATTCAAGGAAAGGCAAAATGGCAAAGCAAGGCAAGGCAAAAGGACAAAGCAAAGCAAGTCAAAAGGGCAAAGCATGACAAGGCAAGGCAAGGAAAAAGGGTATAGCAAGTCAAGGCAAAGTAAGGCAAAATGGCAAAGCAAGGCAAGGCAAAAGGGCAAAGCAAGGAAAGTCAAAAGGGCAAAGCATGACAAGGCAAGGCAAGGAAAAAGGGTATAGCAAGTCAAGGCAAAGTAAGGCAAAAGGGCAATTCAAGGAAAGGCAAAATGGCAAAGCAAGGCAAGGCAAAAGGGCAAAGCATAACAAGGCAAAGCAAGGCAAAAGGGCAAAGCAAGGCAAGTCAAAAGGGCAAAGCATGACAAGGCAAGGCAAGGAAAAAGGGTATAGCAAGTCAAGGCAAGGTAAGGCAAAAGGGCAATTCAAGGAAAGGCAAAATGGCAAATCAAGGCAAGGCAAAAGGGCAAAGCAAGGCCAGGCAAAAGTGCAAAGAAAGGCAAGGCAAGGTAAGTCAAAAGGACAAACCATGGCAAGGCCAGGAAAAAGGCCAAAGCAAGGAAAGGCAAGGCAAAAGGGGAAAGCAAGGCAAGGGAAAATGGCAAATCAAGGCAAGGCAAGGAAAGACAAAAGGGCAAAGCAAGGCAAGGAAAAAGAGCAAAGCATGGCAAGGCAAGGCAAAAGGTCAAAAGAAAGGCAAGGCAAATCAGGGCAAAAGGAGAAAGGAAGGCAAGGCAAGACAAGGCAAAGAGAGAAAGCAAGGCAAGTCAAAAGGGCATAGCAAGGCAAGGTAAGGCAAAGGGGCAAAGCAAGGCATGGAAAGGCAAAGGCAAGGGAAGGCAAAAGGGTAAAGCAAGGCAAGGAAAGGCAAGGGAAAAGGAGAAAGCAAAGCAAGGCAAGGCAAAAGGATAAGCAAGACACGTCAAGGCAAGGCAAAGATGAAAGTAAGGCAATGCAAGGCAATTCAAATCGGCAAAACAAGGAAAGGCAAGGCAAAAGGGCAAAGCAAAGCAAGTCAAAAGGGCAAAGCATGACAATGCAAGGCAAGGAAAAAGGGTATAGCAAGTCAAGGCAAGGTAAGGCAAAAGGGCAATTCAAGGAAAGGCAAAATGGCAAAGCAAGGCAAGGCAAAAGGGCAAAGCATAACAAGGCAAAGCAAGGCAAAAGGGCAAAGCAAGGCAAGGCAAAAGGGCAAAGCATGGCAAGGCAAGGAAAAGGGCAACTCAATGCAAGGCCGGGCAAAAGTGCAAAGAAAGGCAAGGCAAGGTAAGTCAAAAGGACAAACCATGGCAAGGCCAGGAAAAAGGCCAAAGCAAGGAAAGGCAAGGCAAAATGGGAAAGCAAGGCAAGGGAAAATGGCAAAGCAAGGCAAGGTAAGGCAAGACAAAAGGACAAAGCAAGGCAAGGAAAAAGAGCAAAGCATGGCAAGGCAAGGCAAGGCAAAAGGTCAAAAGAAAGGCAAGGCAAATCAGGGCAAAAGGAGAAAGGAAGGCAAGGCAAGTCAAGGCAAAGGGTCAAAGCAAGGCAAGGCAAAGGGTCAAAGAAAGGCATGGAAAGGCAAAGGCAAGGGAAAGCAAAAGGGTAAAGCAAGGCAAGGACAGGCAAGGCAAAAGGGGAAAGCAAAGCAAGGCAAGGCAAAATGATAAGGAAGACACGTCAAGGCAAGGCAAAGATGAAAGTAAGGCAATGCAAGGCAATTCAAAACGGCAAAACAAGGAAAGGCAAGGAAAAAGGGCAAAGCAAAGCAAGCCAAAAGGGCAAAGCATGACAAGGCAAGGTAAGGCAAAAGGGCAATACAAGGAAAGGCAAAATGGCAAAGCAAGACAAGGCAAAAGGGCAAAGCATAACAAGGCAAAGCAAGGCAAAAGGGCAAAGAAAGGCAAGTCAAAAGGGCAAAGCATGAAAAGGCAAGGCAAGGAAAAAGGGTATAGCAAGTCAAGGCAAGGTAAGGCAAAAGGGCAAAGCAAGGCAAGGAAAAAGAGCAAAGCATGGCAAGGCAAGGCAAGGCAAAAGGTCAAAAGAAAGGCAAGGCAAATCAGGGCAAAAGGAGAAAGGAAGGCAAGGCAAGACAAGGCAAAGAGGCAAAGCAAGGCAAGGTAAGGCAAGGCAAAAGGGGAAAGCAAAGCAAGGCAAGGCGAAAGGATAAGGAAGACACGTCAAGGCAAGGCAAAGATGAAAGTAAGGCAATGCAAGGAAATTGAAAACGGCAAAACAAGGAAAGGCAAGGCAAAAGGGCAAAGCAAAGCAAGTGAAAAGGGCAAAGCATGACAAGGCAAGGCAATGCAAAAGGGCAAAGCATGAAAAGGCAAGGCAAGGCAAAAGGGTAAAGCATGTAAAGGCAAGGTAAGGCAAAAGGGCAATGCAAGGAAAAGCAAAATGGCAAAGCAAGACAAGGCAAAAGGGAAAGCATAAAAAGGCAAAGCAAGGCAAAAGGGCAAAGCAAGGCAAGGCAAAAGGGCAAAGCAAGGAAAGTCAAAAGGGCAAAGCATGACAAGGCAAGGCAAGGAAAAAGGGTATAGCAAGTCAAGGCAAGGTAAGGCAAAAGGGCAATTCAAGGAAAGGCAAAATGGCAAAGCAAGGCAAGGCAAAAGGGCAAAGCAAAGCAAGTCAAAATGGCAAAGTATGACAAGGCAAGGCAAGGAAAAAGGGTATAGCAAGTCAAGGCAAAGTAAGGCAAAAGGGCAAAGCAAGGCAAGGCAAAAGGGCAAAGCAAGGAAAGTCAAAAGGGCAAAGCATGACAAGGCAAGGCAAGGAAAAAGTTTATAGCAAGTCAAGGCAAAGTAAGGCAAAAGGGCAATTCAAGGAAAGGCAAAATGGCAAAGCAAGGCAAGGCAAAAGGGCAAAGCATAACAAGGCAAAGCAAGGCAAAAGGGCAAAGCAAGGCAAGGCAAAAGGGCAAAGCAAGGCAAGTCAAAAGGGCAAAGCATGACAAGGCAAGGCAAGGAAAAAGGGTATAGCAAGTCAAGGCAAGGTAAGGCAAAAGGGCAATTCAAGGAAAGGCAAAATGGCAAAGCAAGGCAAGGCAAAAGGACAAAGCAAAGCAAGTCAAAATGGCAAAGTATGACAAGGCAAGGCAAGGAAAAAGGGTATAGCAAGTCAAGGCAAAGTAAGGCAAAAGGGCAATTCAAGGAAAGGCAAAATGGCAAAGCAAGGCAAGGCCAAAGGGCAAACCATAACAAGGCAAAGCAAGGCAAAAGGGCAAAGCAAGGCAAGGCAAAAGGGCAAAGCAAGGCAAGTCAAAAGGGCAAAGCATGACAAGGCAAGGCAAGGAAAAAGGGTATAGCAAGTCAAGGCAAGGTAAGGCAAAAGGGCAATTCAAGGAAAGGCAAAATGGCAAATCAAGGCAAGGCAAAAGGGCAAAGCAAGGCCAGGCAAAAGTGCAAAGAAAGGCAAGGCAAGGTAAGTCAAAAGGACAAACCATGGCAAGGCCAGGAAAAAGGCCAAAGCAAGGAAAGGCAAGGCAAAAGGGGAAAGCAAGGCAAGGGAAAATGGCAAATCAAGGCAAGGCAAGGAAAGACAAAAGGGCAAAGCAAGGCAAGGAAAAAGAGCAAAGCATGGCAAGGCAAGGCAAAAGGGCAAAAGAAAGGCAAGGCAAATCAGGGCAAAAGGAGAAAGGAAGGCAAGGCAAGACAAGGCAAAGAGACAAAGCAAGGCAAGTCAAAAGGGCATAGCAAGGCAAGGTAAGGCAAAGGGGCAAAGCAAGTGATGGAGAGGCAAGGCAAGAGAAGGCAAAAGGGTAAAGCAAGGCAAGGAAAGGCAAGGGAAAAGGAGAAAGCAAAGCAAGGCAAGGCAAAAGGATAAAGAAGACACGTCAAGGCAAGGCAAAGATGAAAGCAAGGAAATGCAAGGCAATTCAAAACGGCAAAACAAGGAAAGGCAAGGCAAAAGGGCAAAGCAAAGCAAGTCAAAAGGGCAAAGCATGACAAGTCAAGGCAAGGCAAAAGGGCAAAGCATGACAAGGCAAGGTAAGGCAAAAGGGCAATGCAAGGAAAGGCAAAATGGCAAAGCAAGACAAGGCAAAAGGGCAAAGCATAACAAGGCAAAGCAAGGCAAAAGGGCAAAGCAAGGCAAGTCAAAAGGGCAAAGCATGACAAGGCAAGGCAAGGAAAAAGGGTATAGCAAGTCAAGGCAAGGTAAGGCAAAAGGGCAATTCAAGGAAAGGCAAAATGGCAAAGCAAGGCAAGGCAAAAGGGCAAAGCAAAGCATGTCAAAGTGGCAAAGTATGACAAGGCAAGGCAAGGAAAAAGGCTATAGCAAGTCAAGGCAAGGTAAGGCAAAAGGGCAATTCAAGGAAAGGCAAAATGGCAAAGCAAGGCAAGGGAAAAGGGCAAAGCATAACAAGGCAAAGCAAGGCAAAAGGGCAAAGCAAGGCAAGGCAAAAGGGCAAAGCATGGCAAGGCAAGGAAAAGGGCAACTCAATGCAAGGCCGGGCAAAAGTGCAAAGAAAGGCAAGGCAAGGTAAGTCAAAAGGACAAACCATGGCAAGGCCAGGAAAAAGGCCAAAGCAAGGAAAGGCAAGGCAAAAGGGGAAAGCAAGGCAAGGGAAAATGGCAAAGCAAGGCAAGGTAAGGCAAGACAAAAGGGCAAAGCAAGGCAAGGAAAAAGAGCAAAGCATGGCAAGACAAGGCAAGGCAAAAGGTCAAAAGAAAGGCAAGGCAAATCAGGGCAAAAGGAGAAAGGAAGGCAGGCAAGACACGGCAAAGAGGCAAAGCAAGGGTAGGTAAGGCAAGGCAAAAGGGGAAAGCAAAGCAAGGCAAGGCGAAAGGATAAGGAAGACACGTCAAGGCAAGGCAAAGATGAAAGTAAGGCAATGCAAGGAAATTGAAAACGGCAAAACAAGGAAAGGCAAGGCAAAAGGGCAAAGCAAAGGAAGTGAAAAGGGCAAAGCATGACAAGGCAAGGCAATGCAAAAGGGCAAAGCATGAAAAGGCAAGGCAAGGCAAAAGGGTAAAGCACGTAAAGGCAAGGTAAGGCAAAAGGGCAATGCAAGGAAAAGCAAAATGGCAAAGCAAGACAAGGCAAAAGGGAAAGCATAAAAAGGCAAAGCAAGGCAAAAGGGCAAAGGAAGGCAAGGCAAAAGGGCAAAGCATGACAAGGCAAGGCAAGGAAAAAGGGTATAGCAAGTCAAGGCAAGGTAAGGCAAAAGGGCAATTCAAGGAAAGGCAAAATGGCAAAGCAAGGCAAGGCAAAAGGACAAAGCAAAGCAAGTCAAAAGGGCAAAGCATGACAAGGCAAGGCAAGGAAAAAGGGTATAGCAAGTCAAGGCAAGGTAAGGCAAAAGGGCAATTCAAGGAAAGGCAAAATGGCAAAGCAAGGCAAGGCAAAAGGGCAAAGCATAACAAGGCAAAGCAAGGCAAAAGGGCAAAGCAAGGCAAGGCAAAAGGGCAAAGCAAGGCAAGTCAAAAGGGCAAAGCATGACAAGGCAAGGCAAGGAAAAAGGGTATAGCAAGTCAAGGCAAGATAAGGCAAAAGGGCAATTCAAGGAAAGGCAAAATGGCAAAGCAAGGCAAGGCAAAAGGGAAAGCAAAGCAAGTCAAAATGGCAAAGTATGACAAGGCAAGGCAAGGAAAAAGGGTATAGCAAGTCAAGGCAAAGTAAGGCAAAAGGGCAATTCAAGGAAAGGCAAAATGGCAAAGCAAGGCAAGGCAAAAGGGCAAACCATAACAAGGCAAAGCAAGGCAAAAGGGCAAAGCAAGGCAAGGCAAAAGGGCAAAGCAAGGCAAGTCAAAAGGGCAAAGCATGACAAGGCAAGGCAAGGAAAAAGGGTATAGCAAGTCAAGGCAAGGTAAGGCAAAAGGGCAATTCAAGGAAAGGCAAAATGGCAAAGCAAGGCAAGGCAAAAGGGCAAAGCAAGGCCAGGCAAAAGTGCAAAGAAAGGCAAGGCAAGGTAACTCAAAAGGACAAACCATGGCAAGTCCAGGAAAAAGGCCAAAGCAAGGAAAGGCAAGGCAAAAGGGGAAAGCAAGGCAAGGGAAAATGGCAAAGCAAGGCAAGGCAAGGCAAGACAAAAGGGCAAAGCAAGGCAAGGAAAAAGAGCAAAGCATGGCAAGGCAAGGCAAAAGGTCAAAAGAAAGGCAAGGCAAATCAGGGCAAAAGGAGAAAGGAAGGCAAGGCAAGACAAGGCAAAGAGGCAAAGCAAGGCAAGGTAAGGCAAGGCAAAAGGGGAAAGCAAAGCAAGGCAAGGCGAAAGGATAAGGAAGACACGTCAAGGCAAGGCAAAGATGAAAGTAAGGCAATGCAAGGAAATTGAAAACGGCAAAACAAGGAAAGGCAAGGCAAAAGGGCAAAGCAAAGCAAGTGAAAAGGGCAAAGCATGACAAGGCAAGGCAATGCAAAAGCATGAAAAGGCAAGGCAAGGCAGAAGGGTAAAGCATGTAAAGGCAAGGTAAGGCAAAAGGGCAATGCAAGGAAAAGCAAAATGGCAAAGCAAGGAAAGTCAAAAGGGCAAAGCATGACAAGGCAAGGCAAGGAAAAAGGGTATAGCAAGTCAAGGCAAGGTAAGGCAAAAGGGCAATTCAAGGAAAGGCAAAATGGCAAAGCAAGGCAAGGCAAAAGGACAAAGCAAAGCAAGTCAAAAGGGCAAAGCATGACAAGGCAAGGCAAGGAAAAAGGGTATAGCAAGTCAAGGCAAGGTAAGGCAAAAGGGCAATTCAAGGAAAGGCAAAATGGCAAAGCAAGGCAAGGCAAAAGGGCAAAGCAAGGCCAGGCAAAAGTGCAAAGAAAGGCAAGGCAAGGTAACTCAAAAGTACAAACCATGGCAAGGCCAGGAAAAAGGCCAAAGCAAGGAAAGGCAAGGCAAAAGAGGAAAGCAAGGCAAGGGAAAATGGCAAATCAAGGCAAGGCAAGGAAAGTCAAAAGGGCAAAGCAAGGCAAGGAAAAAGAGCAAAGCATGGCAAGGCAAGGCAAAAGGTCAAAAGAAAGGCAAGGCAAATCAGGGCAAAAGGAGAAGGAAATGCAAGGCAAGACAAGGCAAAGAGAGAAAGCAAGGCAAGTCAAAAGGGCATAGCAAGGCAAGGTAAGGCAAAGGGGCAAAGCAAGTCATGGAAAGGCAAGGCAAGAGAAGGCAAAAGGGTAAAGCAAGGCAAGGAAAGGCAAGGGAAAAGGAGAAAGCAAAGCAAGGCAAGGCAAAAGGATAAGGAAGACACGTCAAGGCAAGGCAAAGATGAAAGCAAGGAAATGCAAGGCAATTCAAAACGGCAAAACAAGGAAAGGCAAGGCAAAAGGGCAAAGCAAAGCAAGTCAAAAGGGCAAAGCATGACAAGGCAAGGCAAGGCAAAAGGGCAAAGCATGACAAGGCAAGGTAAGGCAAAAGGGCAATGCAAGGAAAGGCAAAATGGCAAATCAAGACAAGGCAAAAGGGCAAAGCATAACAAGGCAAAGCAAGGCAAAAGGGCAAAGCAAGGCAAGTCAAAAGGGCAAAGCATGACAAGGCAAGGCAAGGAAAAAGGGTATAGCAAGTCAAGGCAAGGTAAGGCAAAAGGGCAATTCAAGGAAAGGCAAAATGGCAAAGCAAGGAAAGGCAAAAGGGCAAAGCAAAGCAAGTCAAAATGGCAAAGTATGACAAGGCAAGGCAAGGAAAAAGGCTATAGCAAGTCAAGGCAAGGTAAGGCAAAAGGGCAATTCAAGGAAAGGCAAAATGGCAAAGCAAGGCAAGGCAAAAGGGCAAAGCATAACAAGGCAAAGCAAGGCAAAAGGGCAAAGCATGGCAAGGCAAGGAAAAGGGCAACTCAATGCAAGGCCGGGCAAAAGTGCAAAGAAAGGCAAGGCAAGGTAAGTCAAAAGGACAAACCATGGCAAGGCCAGGAAAAAGGCCAAAGCAAGGAAAGGCAAGGAAAAAGGCCAAAGCAAGGCAAGGGAAAATGGGAAAGCAAGGCAAGGCAAGACAAAAGGGCAAAGCAAGGCAAGGAAAAAGAGCAAAGCATGGCAAGACAAGGCAAGGCAAAAGGTCAAAAGAAAGGCAAGGCAAATCAGGGCAAAAGGAGAAAGGAAGGCAGGCAAGACAAGGCAAAGAGGCAAAGCAAGGCTAGGTAAGGCAAGGCAAAAGGGGAAAGCAAAGCAAGGCAAGGCGAAAGGACAAGGAAGACACGTCAAGGCAAGGCAAAGATGAAAGTAAGGCAATGCAAGGAAATTGAAAACGGCAAACCAAGGAAAGGCAAGGCAAAAGGGCAAAGCAAAGCAAGTCAAAAGGGCAAAGCATGAAAAGGCAAGGCAATGCAAAAGGGCAAAGCATGTCAAGGCAAGGCAAGGCAAAAGGGTATAGCAAGTCAAGGCAAGGTGAGGCAAAAGGGCAATGCAAGGAAAAGCAAAATGGCAAAGCAAGACAAGGCAAAAGGGCAAAGCATAACAAGGCAAAGCAAGGCAAAAGGGCAAAGGAAGGCAAGGCAAAAGGGCAAAGCAAGGCAAGTCAAAAGGGCAAAGCATGACAAGGCAAGGCAAGGAAAAAGGGTATAGCAAGTCAAGGCAAGGTAAGGCAAAAGGCCAAAGCAAGGAAAGGCAAAATGGCAAAGCAAGGCAAGGCAAAAGGACAAAGCAAAGCAAGTCAAAAGGGCAAAGCATGACAAGGCAAGGCAAGGAAAAAGGCTATAGCAAGTCAAAGCAAGGTAAGGCAAAAGGGCAATTCAAGGAAAGGCAAAATGGCAAAGCAAGGCAAGGCAAAAGGGCAAAGCATAACAAGACAAAGCAAGGCAAAAGGGCAAAGCAAGGCCAGGCAAAAGTGCAAAGAAAGGCAAGGCAAGGTAAGTCAAACGGACAAACCATGGCAAGGCCAGGAAAAAGGCCAAAGCAAGGAAAGGCAAGGCAAAAGGGGAAAGCAAAGCAAGGGAAAATGGCAAAGCAAGGCAAGGCAAGGCAAGACAAAAGGGCAAAGCAAGGCAAGGAAAAAGAGCAAAGCATGGCAAGGCAAGGCAAGGCAAAAGGTCAAAAGAAAGGCAAGGCAAATCAGGGCAAAAGGAGAAAGGAAGGCAAGGCAAGACAAGGCAAAGAGGCAAAGCAAGGCAAGGTAAGGCAAGGCAAAAGGGGAAAGCAAAGCAAGGCAAGGCGAAAGGATAAGGAAGACACGTCAAGGCAAGGCAAAGATGAAAGTAAGGCAATGCAAGGAAATTGAAAACGGCAAAACAAGGAAAGGCAAGGCAAAAGGGCAAAGCAAAGCAAGTGAAAAGGGCAAAGCATGACAAGGCAAGGCAATGCAAAAGGGCAAAGCATGAAAAGGCAAGGCAAGGCAAAAGGGTAAAGCATGTAAAGGCAAGGTAAGGCAAAAGGGCAATGCAAGGAAAAGCAAAATGGCAAAGCAAGACAAGGCAAAAGGGAAAGCATAAAAAGGCAAAGCAAGGCAAAAGGGCAAAGCAAGGCAAGGCAAAAGGGCAAAGCAAGGAAAGTCAAAAGGGCAAAGCATGACAAGGCAAGGCAAGGAAAAAGGGTATAGCAAGTCAAGGCAAGGTAAGGCAAAAGGGCAATTCAAGGAAAGGCAAAATGGCAAAGCAAGGCAAGGCAAAAGGACAAAGCAAAGCAAGTCAAAAGGGCAAAGCATGACAAGGCAAGGCAAGGAAAAAGGGTATAGCAAGTCAAGGCAAGGTAAGGCAAAAGGGCAATTCAAGGAAAGGCAAAATGGCAAAGCAAGGCAAGGCAAAAGGGCAAAGCAAAGCAAGTCAAAATGGCAAAGTATGACAAGGCAAGGCAAGGAAAAAGGGTATAGCAAGTCAAGGCAAAGTAAGGCAAAAGGGCAAAGCAAGGCAAGGCAAAAGGGCAAAGCAAGGAAAGTCAAAAGGGCAAAGCATGACAAGGCAAGGCAAGGAAAAAGGGTATAGCAAGTCAAGGCAAAGTAAGGCAAAAGGGCAATTCAAGGAAAGGCAAAATGGCAAAGCAAGGCAAGGCAAAAGGGCAAAGCATAACAAGGCAAAGCAAGGCAAAAGGGCAAAGCAAGGCAAGGCAAAAGGGCAAAGCAAGGCAAGTCAAAAGGGCAAAGCATGACAAGGCAAGGCAAGGAAAAAGGGTATAGCAAGTCAAGGCAAGGTAAGGCAAAAGGGCAATTCAAGGAAAGGCAAAATGGCAAAGCAAGGCAATGCAAAAGGGCAAAGCAAAGCAAGTCAAAATGGCAAAGTATGACAAGGCAAGGCAAGGAAAAGGGGTATAGCAAGTCAAGGCAAAGTAAGGCAAAAGGGCAATTCAAGGAAAGGCAACATGGCAAAGCAAGGCAAGGCAAAAGGGCAAAGCAAGGCAAGGGAAAATGGAAAAGCAATGCAAGGCAAGGCAAGACAAAAGGGCAAAGCAAGGCAAGGAAAAAGACAAAGCATGGCAAGGCGAGGCAAAAGGTCAAAAGAAAGGCAAGGCAAATGAGGGCAAAAGGAGAAAGGAAGGCAAGGCAAGACAAGGCAAAGAGGCAAAGCAAGGCAAGGTAAGGCAAGGCAAAAGGGGAAAGCAAAGCAAGGCAAGGCAAAAGGATAAGGAAGACACGTCAAGGCAAGGCAAAGATGAAAGTAAGGCAATGCAAGGAAATTGAAAACGACAAAACAAGGAAAGGCAAGGCAAAAGGGCAAAGCAAAGCAAGTCAAAAGGGCAAAGCATGACAAGACAAGGCAAGGCAAAAGGGTAAAGCATGTCAAGGCAAGGTAAGGCAAAAGGGCAATGCAAGGAAAAGCAACATGGCAAAGCAAGGCAAGGCAAAAGGGCAAAGCATAACAAGGCAATGCAAGGCAAAAGGGCAAGGCAAGGCAAAAGGGCAAAGCAAGGCAAGTCAAAAGGGCAAAGCATGACAAGGCAAGGCAAGGAAAAAGGGTATAGCAAGTCAAGGCAAGGTAAGGCAAAAGGGCAATTCAAGGAAAGGCAACATGGCAAAGCAAGGCAAGGCAAAAGGGCAAAGCATAACAAGGCAAAGCAAGGCAAAAGGTCAAAGCAAGACAAGTCAAAAGGGCAAAGCATGACAAGGCAAGGCAAGGAAAAGGGGTATAGCAAGTCAAGGCAAGGTAAGGCAAAAGGGCAATTCAAGGAAAGGCAACATGGCAAAGCAAGGCAAGGCAAAAGGGCAAAGCAAAGCAAGTCAAAAGGGCAAAGCATGACAAGGCAAGGCAAGGAAAAAGGGTATAGCAAGTCAAGGCAAGGTAAGGCAAAAGGGCAATTCAAGGAAAGGCAAAATGGCAAAGCAAGGCAAGTCAAAAGGGCAAAGCATGACAAGGCAAGGCAAGGAAAAAGGGTATAGCAAGTCAAGGCAAGGTAAGGCAAAAGGGCAATTCAAGGAAAGACAAAATGGCAAAGCAAGGCAAGGCAAAAGGGCAAAGCATGGCAAGGCAAGGAAAAAGGGCAACTCAATGCAAGGCCAGGCAAAAGGGCAAAGAAAGGCAAGGCAAGGTAAGTCAAAAGGACAAACCATGGCAAGGCCAGGAAAAAGGCCAAAGCAAGGAAAGGCAAGGCAAAAGGGGAAAGCAAGGCAAGGGAAAATGGAAAAGCAAGGCAAGGCAAGGCAAGACAAAAGGGCAAAGCAAGGCAAGGAAAAAGAGCAAAGCATGGCAAGGCGAGTCAAAAGGTCAAAAGAAAGGCAAGGCAAATGAGGGCAAAAGGAGAAAGGAAGGCAAGGCAAGACAAGGCAAAGAGGCAAAGCAAGGCAAGGTAAGGCAAGGCAAAAGGGGAAAGCAAAGCAAGGCAAGGCAAAAGGATAAGGAAGACACGTCAAGGCAAGGCAAAGATGAAAGTAAGGCAATGCAAGGAAATTGAAAACGACAAAACAAGGAAAGGCAAGGCAAAAGGGCAAAGCAAAGCAAGTCAAAAGGGCAAAGCATGACAAGACAAGGCAAGGCAAAAGGGTAAAGCATGTCAAGGCAAGGTAAGGCAAAAGGGCAATGCAAGGAAAAGCAACATGGCAAAGCAAGGCAAGGCAAAAGGGCAAAGCATAACAAGGCAATGCAAGGCAAAAGGGCAAGGCAAGGCAAAAGGGCAAAGCAAGGCAAGTCAAAAGGGCAAAGCATGACAAGGCAAGGCAAGGAAAAAGGGTATAGCAACTCAAGGCAAGGTAAGGCAAAAGGGCAATTCAAAGAAAGGCAAAATGGCAAAGCAAGCCAAGGCAAAAGGGCAAAGCATAACAAGGCAAAGCAAGGCAAAAGGGCAAAGCAAGGCAAGTCAAAAGGGCAAAGCATGACAAGGCAAGGCAAGGAAAAAGGGTATAGCAAGTCAAGGCAAGGTAAGGCAAAAGGGCAATTCAAGGAAAGGCAAAATGGGAAAGCAAGGCAAGGCAAAAGGGCAAAGCATGGCAAGGCAAGGAAAAAGGGCAACTCAATGCAAGGCCAGGCAAAAGTGCAAAGAAAGGCAAGGCAAGGTAAGTCAAAAGGACAAACCATGGCAAGCCAGGAAAAAGGCCAAAGCAAGGAAAGGCAAGGCAAAAGGGGAAAGCAAGGCAAGGGAAAATGGCAAAGCAAGGCAAGGCAAGACAAAAGGGCAAAGCAAGGCAAGGAAAAAGAGCAAAGCATGGCAAGGCAAGGCAAGGCAAAAGGTCAAAAGAAAGGCAAGGCAAATCAGGGCAAAAGGAGAAAGGAAGGCAAGGCAAGACAAGGCAAAGAGGCAAAGCAAGGCAAGGTAAGGCAAGGCAAAAGGGGAAAGCAAAGCAAGGCAAGGCGAAAGGATAAGGAAGACACGTCAAGGCAAGGCAAAGATGAAAGTAAGGCAATGCAAGGAAATTGAAAACGGCAAAACAAGGAAAGGCAAGGCAAAAGGGCAAAGCAAAGCAAGTCAAAAGGGCAAAGCATGACAACACAAGGCAAGGAAAAAGGGCAACTCAATGCAAGGCCAGGCAAAAGGGCAAAGAAAGGCAAGGCAAGGTAAGTCAAAAGGACAAACCATGGCAAGGTCAGGAAAAAGGCCAAAGCAAGGAAAGGCAAGGCAAAAGGGGAAAGCAAGGCAAGGGAAAATGGCAAAGCAAGGCAAGGCAAGGCAAGACAAAAGGGTAAAGCAAGGCAAGGAAAAAGTGCAAAGCATGGCAAGGCAAGGCAAAAGGTCAAAAGAAAGGCAAGGCAAATCAGGGCAAAAGGAGAAAGTAAGGCAAGGCAAGACAAGGCAAAGAGGCAAAGCAAGGCAAGGCAAAGTGGCAAAGCAAGGCATGGAAAGGCAAGGCAAGGGAAGGCAAAAGGGTAAAGCAAGGCAAGGAAAGGCAAGGCAAAAGGGGAAAGCAAAGAAAGGAAAGGCAAAAAGATAACGAAGACACGTCAAGGCAAGGCAAAGATGAAAGTAAGGCAATGCAAGGCAATTCAAAACGGCAAAACAAGGAAAGGCAAGGCAAAAGGGCAAAGCAAAGCAAGTCAAAAGGGCAAAGCATGACAAGGCAAGGCAAGGCAAAAGGGTAAAGCATGTCAAGGCAAGGTAAGGCAAAAGGGCAATGCAAGGAAACGCAAAATGGCAAAGCAGACAAGGAAAAAGGGGAAAGCATAACAAGGCAAAGCAAGGCAAAAGGGCAAAGCAAGGCAAGTCAAAAGGGCAAAGCATGACAAGGCAAGGCAAGGAAAAAGGGTATAGCAAGTCAAGGCAAGGTAAGGCAAAAGGGCAATTCAAGGAAAGGCAAAATGGCAAAGCAAGGCAAGGCAAAAGGGCAAAGCATGGCAAGGCAAGGCAAGGCAAGGAAAAAGGGCAACTCAAGGAAAGGCCAGGCAAAAGGGCAAAGAAAGGCAAGGCAAGGTAAGTCAAAAGGACAAACCATGGCAAGGCCAGGAAAAAGGCCAAAGCAAGGAAAGGCAAGGCAAAAGGGGAAAGCAAGGCAAGGGAAAATGGCAAAGCAAGGCAAGGCAAGGCAAGACAAAAGGGCAAAGCAAGGCAAGGAAAAAGAGCAAAGCATGGCAAGGCAAGGCAAGGCAAAAGGTCAAAAGAAAGGTAAGGCAAATCAGGGCAAAAGGAGAAAGGAAGGTAGGGCAAGACAAGGCAAAGAGGCAAAGCAAGGCAAGGTAAGGCAAGGCAAAAGGGGAAAGCAAAGCAAGGCAAGGCAAAAGGATAAGGAAGACACGTCAAGGCAAGGAAAAGATGAAAGTAAGGCAATGCAAGGCAATTGAAAACGGCAAAATAAGGAAAGGCAAGGCAAAAGGGCAAAGCAAAGCAAGTCAAAAGGGCAAAGAATGACAAGGCAAAACAAGGCAAAAGCGCAAAGCATGAAAAGGCAAGGCAAGGCAAAAGGGTAAAGCATGTCAAGGCAAGGTTAGGCAAAAGGGCAATGCAAGGAAAAGCAAAATGGAAAAGCAAGACAAGGCAAAAGGGCAAAGCATAACAAGGCAAAGCAAGGCAAAAGGGCAAAGCAAGGCAAGTCAAAAGGGCAAAGCATGACAAGGCAAGGCAAGGAAAAAGGGTATAGCAAGTCAAGGCAAGGTAAGGCAAAAGGGCAATTCAAGGAAATGCAAAATGACAAAGCAAGGCAAGGCAAAAGGACAAAGCAAAGCAAGTCAAAAGGGCAAAGCATGACAAGGCAAGGCAAGGAAAAAGGGTATAGCAACTCAAGGCAAGGTAAGGCAAAAGGGCAATTCAAGGAAAGGCAAAATGGCAAAGCAAGCCAAGGCAAAAGGGCAAAGCATAACAAGGCAAAGCAAGGCAAAAGGGCATAGCAAGGCCAGGTAAAAGTGCAAAGAAAGGCAAGGCAAGGTAAGTCAAAAGGACAAACCATGGCAAGGCCAGGAAAAAGGCCAAAGCAAGGAAAGGCAAGGCAAAAGGGGAAAGCAAGGCAAGGGAAAATGGCAAAGAAATGCAAGGTAAGGCAAGACAAAAGGGCAAAGCAAGGCAAGGAAAAAGAGCAAAGCATGGCAAGGCAAGGCAAAAGGTCAAAAGAAAGGCAAGGCAAATCAGGGCAAAAGGAGAAAGTAAGGCAAGGCAAGACAAGGCAAAGAGGCAAAGCAAGGCAAGGCAAAAGGGCAAAGCAAGGCAAGTCAAAAGGGCAAAGCATGACAAGGCAAGGCTAGGCAAAAGGGCAAAGCATGACAAGGCAAGGTAAGGCAAAAGGGCAATGCAAGGAAAGGCAAAATGGCAAAGCAAGACAAGGCAAAAGGGCAAAGCATAACAAGGCAAAGCAAGGCAAGAGGGCAAAGCAAGGCAAGTCAAAAGGGCAAAGCATGACAAGGCAAGGCAAGGAAAAAGGGTATAGCAAGTCAAGGCAAGGTAAGGCAAAAGGGCAATTCAAGGAAAGGCAAAATGGCAAAGCAAGGCAAGGCAAAAGGGCAAAGCATGGCAAGGCATGGCAAGGCAAGGAAAAAGGGCAACTCAAGGAAAGGCCAGGCAAAAGGGCAAAGAAAGGCAAGGCAAGTTAAGTCAAAAGGACAAACCATGGCAAGGCCAGGAAAAAGGCCAAAGCAAGGAAAGGCAAGGCAAAAGGGGAAAGCAAGGCAAGGGAAAATGGCAAAGCAAGGCAAGGCAAGTGAAGACAAAAGGGCAAAGCAAGGCAAGGAAAAAGAGCAAAGCATGGCAAGGCAAGGCAAGGCAAAAGGTCAAAAGAAAGGCAAGGCAAATCAGGGCAAAAGGAGAAAGGAAGGCAGGGCAAGACAAGGCAAAGAGGCAAAGCAAGGCAAGGTAAGGCAAGGCAAAAGGGGAAAGCAAAGCAAGGCAAGGCAAAAGGATGAGGAAGACACGTCAAGGCAAGGCAAAGATGAAAGTAAGGCAATGCAAGGCAATTGAAAACGGCAAAACAAGGAAAGGCAAGGAAAAAGGGCAAAGCAAAGCAAGTGAAAAGGGCAAAGCATGACAAGGCAAGGCAAGGCAAAAGCGCAAAGCATGAAAAGGCAAGGCAAGGCAAAAGGGTAAAGCATGTCAAGGCAAGGTTAGGCAAAAGGGCAATGCAAGGAAAAGCAAAATGGCAAAGCAAGACAAGGCAAAAGGGCAAAGCATAACAAGGCAAAGCAAGGCAAAAGGGCAAAGCAAGGCAAGTCAAAAGGGCAAAGCATGACAAGGCAAGGCAAGGAAAAAGGGTATAGCAAGTCAAGGCAAGGTAAGGCAAAAGGGCAATTCAAGGAAAGGCAAAATGACAAAGCAAGGCAAGGCAAAAGGGCAAAGCAAGGCAAGGCAAAAGGGCAAAGCATGGCAAGGCAAGGCAAGGAAAAAGGGCAACTCAATGCAAGGCCGGGCAAATGTGCAAAGAAAGGCAAGGCAAGGTAAGTCAAAAGGACAAACCATGGCAAGGCCAGGAAAACGGCCAAAGAAAGGAAAGGCAAAATGACAAAGCAAGGCAAGGCAAAAGGGCAAAGCAAGGCAAGGCAAAAGGGCAAAGCATGGCAAGGCAAGGCAAGGAAAAAGGGCAACTCAATGCAAGGCCGGGCAAAAGTGCAAAGAAAGGCAAGGCAAGGTAAGTCAAAAGGACAAACCATGGCAAGGCCAGGAAAAAGGCCAAAGCAAGGAAAGGCAAGGCAAAAGGGGAAAGCAAGGCAAGGGAAAATGGCAAAGCAAGGCAAGGCAAGGCAAGACAAAAGGGCAAAGCAAGGCAAGGAAAAAGAGCAAAGCATGGCAAGGCAAGGCAAAAGGTCAAAAGAAAGGCAAGGCAAATCAGGGCAAAAGGAGAAAGTAAGGCAAGGCAAGTCAAGGCAAAGAGGCAAAGCAAGGCAAGGCAAAAGGGCAAAGCAAGGCAAGGGAAGGCAAAGGGGCAAAGCAAGGCATGGAAAGGCAAGGCAAGGGAAGTCAAAAGGGTAAAGCAAGGCAAGGAAAGGCAAGGCAAAAGGAGAAAGCAAAGCAAGGCAAGGCAAAAGGATAAGGAAGACACGTCAAGGCAAGGCAAAGATGAAAGTAAGGCAATGCAAGGAAATTGAAAACGGCAAAACAAGGAAAGGCAAGGCAAAAGGGCAAAGCAAAGCAAGTGAAAAGGGCAAAGCATGACAAGGCAAGGCAAGGAAAAAGGGCAAAGCATGACAAGGCAAGGTAAGGCAAAAGGGCAATGCAAGGAAAGGCAAAATGGCAAAGCAAGACAAGGCAAAAGGGCAAAGCATAACAAGGCAAAGAAAGGCAAAAGGGTAAAGCAAGGCAAGTCAAAAGGGCAAAGCATGGCAAGGCAAGGCAAGGCAAGGAAAAAGGGCAACTCAAGGAAAGGCCAGGTAAAAGGGCAAAGAAAGGCAAGGCAAGGTAAGTCAAAAGGACAAACCATGGCAAGGTCAGGAAAAAGGCCAAAGCAAGGAAAGGCAAGGCAAAAGGGGAAAGCAAGGCAAGGGAAAATGGCAAAGCAAGGCAAGGCAAGGCAAGACAAAAGGGTAAAGCAAGGCAAGGAAAAAGTGCAAAGCATGGCAAGGCAAGGCAAAAGGTCAAAAGAAAGGCAAGGCAAATCAGGGCAAAAGGAGAAAGTAAGGCAAGGCAAGACAAGGCAAAGAGGCAAAGCAAGGCAAGGCAAAGTGGCAAAGCAAGGCATGGAAAGGCAAGGCAAGGGAAGGCAAAAGGGTAAAGCAAGGCAAGGAAAGGCAAGGCAAAAGGGGAAAGCAAAGAAAGGAAAGGCAAAAAGATAACGAAGACACGTCAAGGCAAGGCAAAGATGAAAGTAAGTCAATGCAAGGCAATTCAAAACGGCAAAACAAGGAAAGGCAAGGCAAAAGGGCAAAGCAAAGCAAGTCAAAAGGGCAAAGCATGACAAGGCAAGGTAAGGCAAAAGGGCAATGCAAGGAAAGGCAAAATGGCAAAGCAAGACAAGGCAAAAGGGTAAAGCATAACAAGGCAAAGCAAGGCAAAAGGGCAAAGCAAGGCAAGTCAAAAGGGCAAAGCATGAAAAGGCAAGGCAAGGAAAAAGGGTATAGCAAGCCAAGGCAAGGTAAGGCAAAAGGGCAATTCAAGGAAAGGCAAAATGGCAAAGCAAGGCAAGGCAAAAGGGCAAATCATGGCAAGGCAAGGAAAAAGGGCAACTCAATGCAAGGCCAGGCAAAAGGGCAAAGAAAGGCAAGGCAAGGTAACTCAAAAGGACAAACCATGGCAAGGCCAGGAAAAAGGCCAAAGCAAGGAAAGGCAAGGCAAAAGGGAAAAGCAAGGCAAGGGAAAATGGCAAAGCAAGGCAAGGCAAGGCAAGACAAAAGGGCAAAGCAAGGCAAGGAAAAAGAGCAAAGCATGGCAAGGCAAGGCAAAAGGTCAAAAGAAAGGCAAGGCAAATGAGGGCAAAAGGAGAAAGGAAGGCAAGGCAAGACAAGGCAAAGAGGCAAAGCAAGGCAAGGAAAGGCAAGGCAAAAGGGCAAAGCAAAGCAAGTCAAAAGGGCAAAGAATGACAAGGCAAGGCAAGGCAAAAGCGCAAAGCATGAAAAGGCAAGGCAAGGCAAAAGGGTAAAGCATGTCAAGGCAAGGTTAGGCAAAAGGGCAATGCAAGGAAAAGCAAAATGGCAAAGCAAGACAAGGCAAAAGGGCAAAGCATAACAAGGCAAAGCAAGGCAAAAGGGCAAAGCAAGGCAAGTCAAAAGGGCAAAGCATGACAAGGCAAGGCAAGGAAAAAGGGTATAGCAAGTCAAGGCAAGGTAAGGCAAAAGGGCAATTCAAGGAAAGGCAAAATGACAAAGCAAGGCAAGGCAAAAGGGCAAAGCAAAGCAAGGCAAAAGGGCAAAGCATGGCAAGGCAAGGCAAGGAAAAAGGGCAACTCAATGCAAGGCCGGGCAAAAGTGCAAAGAAAGGCAAGGAAAGGTAAGTCAAAAGGACAAACCATGGCAAGGCCAGGAAAAAGGCCAAAGCAAGGAAAGGCAAGGCAAAAGGGGAAAGCAAGGCAAGGGAAAATGGCAAAGCAAGGCAAGGCAAGGCAAGACAAAAGGGCAAAGCAAGGCAAGGAAAAAGAGCAAAGCAAGGCAAGGCAAGGCAAAAGGTCAAAAGAAAGGCAGGCAAATCAGGGCAAAAGGAGAAAGGAAGGCAAGGCAAGACAAGGCAAAGAGGCAAAGCAAGGCAAGGCAAAAGGGCAAAGCAAGGCAAGGGAAGGCAAAGGGGCAAAGCAAGGCATGGAAAGGCAAGGCAAGGGAAGGCAAAAGGGTAAAGCAAGGCAAGGAAAGGCAAGGCAAAAGGAGAAAGCAAAGCAAGGCAAGGCAAAAGGATAAGGAAGACACATCAAGGCAAGGCAAAGATGAAAGTAAGGCAATGCAAGGCAATTCAAAACGGCAAAACAAGGAAAGGCAAGGCAAAAGGGCAAAGCAAAGCAAGTCAAAAGGGCAAAGCATGACAAGGCAAGGCAAGGCAAAAGGGCAAAGCATGACAAGGCAAGGTAAGGCAAAAGGGCAATTCAAGGAAAGGCAAAATGGCAAAGCAAGACAAGGCAAAAGGGCAAAGCATAACAAGGCAAAGCAAGGCAAATGGGCAAAGCAAGGCAAGTCAAAAGGGCAAAGCATGACAAGGCAAAGCAAGGAAAAAGGGTATAGCAAGTCAAGGCAAGGTAAGGCAAAAGGGCAATTCAAGGAAAGGCAAAATGGCAAAGCAAGGCAAGGCAAAAGGGCAAAGCATGGCAAGGCAAGGTAAGTCAAAAGGACAAACCATGGCAAGGCCAGGAAAAAGGCCAAAGCAAGGAAAGGCAAGGCAAAAGGGGAAAGCAAGGCAAGGGAAAATGGCAAAGCAAGGCAAGGCAAGGCAAGACAAAAGGGCAAAGCAAGGCAAGGAAAAAGAGCAAAGCATGGCAAGGCAAGGCAAAAGGTCAAAAGAAAGGCAAGGCAAATCAGGGCAAAAGGAGAAAGGAAGGCAAGGCAAGACAAGACAAAGAAGCAAAGCAAGGCAAGGCAAAAGGGCAAAGCAAGGCAAGGTAAGGCAAAGGGGCAAAGCAAGGCACGGAAAGGCAAGGCAAGGGAAGGCAAAAGGGTAAAGCAAGGCAAAGAAAGGTAAGGCAAAAGGGGAAAGCAAAGCAAGGCAAGGCAAAAGGATAAGGAAGACACGTCAAGGCAAGGCAAAGGTGAAATAAGGCAATGCAAGGCAATTCAAAACGGCAAAACAAGGCAAGGCAAGGCAAAAGGGCAAAGCATGTCAAGGCAAGGTAAGGCAAAAGGGCAAAGCATGACAAGGCAAGGCAAGGAAAAAGGGTATAGCAAGTCAAGGCAAGGTAAGGCAAAAGGGCAATGCAAGGAAAGGCAAAATGGCAAAGCAAGACAAGGCAAAAGGGCAAAGCAAAGCAAGGCAAAAAGGCAAAACAAGGCAAGGTAAGGCAAAGGGGCAAAGCAAGGCTTTCTTTGGGCTTTCTTTGGGATTTCTTTCCCCTTTCTTTCCCCTTTCTTTGGGCTTTCTTTCCCCTTTCTTTGGGCTTTCTTTACCCTTTCTTTGGGCTGTCTTTGGGCTTTCTTTCCCCTTTCTTTGTGCTTTCTTTCCCCTTTCTTTCCCGTTTCTTTGGGCTTTCTTTGGGCTTTCTTTCCCCTTTCTTTGGGCTTTCTTTGGGCTTTCTCTCCACTTTCTTTGGGCTTTCTTCCCCCTTTCTTTCCCCTTTCTTTGGGCTTTCTTTGGGCTTTCTTTTGGCTTTCTTTCCCCTTTCTTTGGGATTTCTTTCCCCTTTCTGTGGGCTTTCTTTGGACTTTCTTTGGGCTTTCTTTGGGCTTTCTTTCCCCTTTCTTTGGGCTTTCTTTCCCCTTTCTTTTGGCTTTCCTTGGGCTTTCTTTGGGCTTTCTTTGTGCTTTCTTTCCCCTTTCTTTCCATTTTCTTTGGGCTTTCTTTGGGCTTTCTTTGGGCTTTCTTTGGGCTTTTTTTTCCCCTTTCTTTGGGCTTTCTTTCCCCTTTCTTTGGGCTTTCTTTCCCCTTTCTTTGGGCTGTCATTCCCCTTTCTTTGGGCTTTCTTTCCCCTTTCTTTGGGCTTTCCTTGGGCTTTCTTTGGGCTTTCTTTCCCCTTTCTTTCCACTTTCTTTGGGCTTTCTTTGGGCTTTCTTTGGGCTTTCTTTCCCCTTTCTTTGGGTTTTCTTTCCCCTTTCTTTGGGCTTTCTTTCCCCTTTCTTTGGGCTTTCTTTCCCCTTTCTTTGGGCTTTCTTTCCCCTTTCTTTGGGCTTTCTTTCCCCTTTCTTTGGGCTTTCTTTCCCCTTTCTTTGGGCTTTCCTTGGGCTTTCTTTGGGCTTTCTTTCCCCTTTCTTTCCACTTTCTTTGGGCTTTCTTTGGGCTTTCTTTCCCCTTTCTTTGGGTTTTCTTTCCCCTTTCTTTGGGCTTTCTTTCCCATTTCTTTGGGCTTTCTTTCCCCTTTCTTTGGGCTTTCTTTCCCCTTTCTTTGGGCTGTCATTCCCCTTTCTTTGGGCTTTCTTTCCCCTTTCTCTGGGCTTTCTTTCCCCTTTCTTTGGCCTTTCTTTCCCCTTTCTTTCCACTTTCTTTGGGCTTTCTTTGGGCTTTCTTTCCCCTTTCTTTGGGTTTTCTTTCACCTTCCTTTGGGCTTTCTTTCCCCTTTCTTTGGGCTTTCTTTCCCCTTTCTTTGGGCTGTCATTCGCCTTTATTTGGGCTTTCTTTCCCATTTCTTTGGGCTTTCTTTCCCCTGTCTTTGGGCTTTCCTTCCCCTTTCTTTGGGCTTTCTTTCCCCTTTCTTTGGGCTTTCTTTCCCCTTTCTTTGGGCTTTCTTTCCCCTTTCTGTGGGCTTTCTCTGGGCTTTTTTTGGGCTTTCTTTGGGCTTTCTTTCCCCTTTCTTTGGGTTTTCTTTCCCCTTTCTTTGGGCTTTCCTTGGGCTTTCTTTGGGCTTTCTTTGGGTTTTCTTTCCCCTTTCTTTCCACTTTCTTTGGGCTGTCATTCCCCTTTCTTTGGGCTTTCTTTGGGCTTTCTTTGGGCTTTCTTTCCCTTTTCTTTGGGCTTTCTTTGGGCTTTCTTTGGGCTTTCTTTGGGCTTTCTCTGGGCTTTCTTCCCCCTTTCTTTGGGCTTTCTTTCCCCTTTCTTTGGGCTTTCTTTCCCCTTTCTTTGGGCTTTCTTTCCCCTTTCTTTGGGCTTTCTTTCCCCTTTCTTTGGGCTTTCTTTGCGCTTTCTTTCCCCTTTTTTTGGGCTTTGTTTGGGCTTTCTTCCCCCTTTCTTTGGGCTTTCTTTCCCCTTTCTTTGGGCTTTATTTCCCCTTTCTTTGGGATTTCTTTCCCCTTTCCTTGGGCTTTCTTTCCACCTTCTTTCCCCTTTCTTTGGGCTTTCTTTGGGCTTTCTTTGGGCTTTCTTCGGGCTTTCTCTGGGCTTTCTTTCCCCTTTCTTTGGGCTTTCTTTCCCCTTTCTTTGGGCTTTCTTTCCCCTTTCTTTGGGCTTTCTTTCCACTTTCTTTCCCCTTTCTTTGGGCTTTCTTTCTCCTTTCTTTGGGCTTTCTTTCCCCTTTCTTTGGGCTTTCTTTCCCCTTTCTTTGGGCTGTCATTACCCTTTCTTTGGGCTTTATTTCCCCTTTCTTTGGGCTTTCCTTGGGCTTTCTTTGGGCTTTCTTTCCCCTTTCTTTCCAATTTCTTTGGGCTTTCTTTGGGCTTTCTTTGGGCTTTCTTTCCCCTTTCTTTGGGCTTTCTTTCCCCTTTCTTTGGGCTTTCTTTCCCCTTTCTTTGGGCTTTCTTTCCCCTTTCTTTGGGCTTTCTTTCCCCTTTCTTTGGGCTGTCATTCCCCTTTCTTTGGGCTTTCTTTCCCCTTTCTTTGGGCTTCCTTGAGCTTTCTTTGGGCTTTCTTTCCCCTTTCTTTCCACTTTCTTTGGGATTTCTTTGGGATTTCTTTCCCCTTTCTTTGTGCTGTCATTCCCATTTCTTTGGGATTTCTTTCCCCTTTCTTTGGGCTTTCTTTCCCCTTTCTTTGACATTTCTTTGGGCTTTCTTTGGGCTTTCTTTGGGATTTCTTTCGGCTTTCTGTGGGCTTTCTTTGGGCTTTCTTTGGGCTTTCTTTGGGCTTTTTTTCCCCTTTCTTTCCACTTTCTTTGGGCTTTCTTTGGGCTTTCTTTGGGCTTTCTTTCCCCTTTCTTTGGGCTTTCTTTCCCCTTTTTTTGGGCTTTCTTTCCCCTTTCTTTGGGCTTTCTTTCCCCTTTCTTTGGGCTTTCTTTCCCCTTTCTTTGGGCTGTCATTCCCCTTTATTTGGGCTTTCTTTCCCATTTCTTTGGGCTTTCTTTCCCCTTTCTTTGGGCTTTCTTTCCCCTTTCTTTGGGCTTTCTTTCCCCTTTCGTTGGGCTTTCTTTCCCCTTTCTTTGGGCTGTCATTCCCCTTTCTTTGGGCTTTCTTTCCCATTTCTTTGGGCTTTCTTTCCCCTTTCTTTGGGCTTTCTTTCCCCTTTCTTTGGGCTTTCTTTCCCCTTTCGTTGGGCTTTCTTTCCCCTTTCTTTGGGCTGTCATTCCCCTTTCTTTGGGCTTTCTTTCCCCTTTCTTTGGGCTTTCTTTCCCCTTTCTTTGGGCTTTCTTTGGGCTTTCTTTGGGCTTTCTTTCCCCTTTCTTTGGGCTTTCTTTCCCCTTTCTTTGGGCTTTCTTTCCCCTTTCTTTCCGCTTTCTTTGGGCTTTCTTTCCCCTTTCTTTGGGCTTTCTTTCCCTTTTCTTTGGGCTTTCTTTGGGCTTTCTTTGGTCTTTCTTCGGGCTTTCTCTGGGCTTTCTTTCCCCTTTCTTTGGGCTTTCTTTCCCCTTTCTTTGGCCTTTCTTTCCCCTTTCTTTGGGCTTTCTTTCCCCTTTCTTTGGGCTTTCTTTGAGCTTTCTTTCCCCTTTCTTTGGGCTTTCTTTCCCCTTTCTTTGGGCTTTCTTTGGGGTGTCTTTCCCCTTTCTTTGGGCTTTCTTTCCCCTTTCTTTGGACTTTCTTTCCCCTTTCTTTGGGCTTTCTTTGGGCTTTCTTTCCCCTTTCTTTGGGCTTTCTTTCCCCTTTCTTTGGGCTTTCTGTCCCCTTTCTTTGCCCTTTCTTTGGGCTTTCTTTGGGCTTTCTTCCCCCTTTCTTTGGGCTTTCTTTCCCCTTTCCTTGGGCTTTATTTCCCCTTTCTTTGGGCTTTCTTTGGGCTTTCTTTCCCCTTTCTTTGGGCTTTCTTTCCCCTTTCTTTGGGGTTTCTTTGGGCTTTCTTTGGGCTTTCTTTCCCCTTTCTTTGGGCTTTCTTTCCCCTTTCTTTGGGCTTTCTTTGGGCTTTCTTTCCCCTTTTTTTCCATTTACTTTGGGCTTTCTTTCCCCTTTCTTTCCCCTTTTTTGGGCTTTGTTTCCCCTTTCTTTGGGCTTTCTTTCCCCTTTCTTTGGGCTTTCTTTGGGCTTTCTTTGGGCTTTCTTTGGGCTTTCTTTCCCCTTTCTTTCCACTTTCTTTGGGCTTTCTTGGGCTTTCTTTCCCCTTTCTTTGGGCTTTCTTTGGGCTTTCTTTGGGCTTTCTTCGGGCTTTCTCTGGGCTTTCTTTCCCCTTTCTTTGGGCTTTCTTTCCCCTTTCTTTGGGCTTTCTTTCCCCTTTCTTTGGGCTTTCCTTGGGCTTTCTTTGGGCTTTCTTTGGGCTTTCTTTCCCCTTTCTTTCCACTTTCTTTGGGCTTTCTTGGGCTTTCTTTCCGCTTTCTTTGGGCTTTCTTTCCCCTCTCTTTGGGCTTTCTTTCCCCTTTCTTTGGGCTTTCTTTGGGCTTTCTTTGGGCTTTCTTTCCCCTTTCTTTGGGTTTTCTTTCCCCTTTCTTTGGGCTTTCTTTCCCCTTTCTTTGGGCTTTCTTTCCCCTTTCTTTGGGCTGTCATTCCCCTTTATTTGGGCTTTCTTTACCATTTCCTTGGGCTTCCTTTCCCCTTTCTTTGGGCTTTCCTTCCCCTTTCTTTGGGCTTTCTTTCCCCTTTCTTTGGGCTTTCTTTCCCCTTTCTTTCCCCTTTATTTGGGCTTTCTTTGGGCTTTCTTTGGGCTTTCTTTGGGCTTTCTTTCCCCTTTCTTTGGGCTTTCTTTCCCCTTTCTGTGAGCTTTCTTTGGAATTTCTTTGGGATTTCTTTGGGCTTTCTTTCCCCTTTCTTTGGGCTTTCTTTCCCCTTTCGTGGGGCTTTCTTTGGGCTTTCTTTGGGCTTTCTTTCCCCTTTCTTTGGGCTTTCTTTGAGCTTTCTTTCCCCTTTCTTTGGGCTTTCTTTCCCCTTTCTTTGGGCTTTCTTTGGGGTGTCCTTCCCCTTTCTTTGGTCTTTCTTTCCCCTTTCTTTGGACTTTCTTTCCCCTTTCTTTGGGCTTTCTTTCCCCTTTCTTTGGGCTTTCTTTGCGCTTTCTTTCCCCTTTCTTTGGGCTTTCTTTGGGCTTTCTTTCCCCTTTCTTTGGGCTTTCTTTGGGCTTTCTTTGGGCTTTCTGTCCCCTTTCTTTCCCCTTTCTTTGGGCTTTCTTTGGGCTTTCTTCCCCCTTTCTTTGGGCTTTCTTTCCCCTTTCTTTGGGCTTTATTTCCCCTTTCTTTGGGATTTCTTTCCCCTTTCCTTGGGCTTTCTTTCCCCTTTCTTTGGGCTTTCTTTCCCTTTTCTTTGGGCTTTCTTTGGGCTTTCTTTGGGCTTTCTTTGGGCTTTCTTTGGGCTTTCTTCGGGCTTTCTCTGGGCTTTCTTTCCCCTTTCTTTGGGCTTTCTTTCCCCTTTCTTTGGGCTTTCTTTCCCCTTTCTTTCCCCTTTCTTTGGGCTTTTTTTCTCCTTTCTTTGGGCTTTCTTTCCCCTTTCTTTGGGCTTTCTTTACCCTTTCTTTGGGCTGTCATTACCCTTTCTTTGGGCTTTATTTCCCCTTTCTTTGGGCTTTCCTTGGGCTTTCTTTGGGCTTTCTTTCCCCTTTCTTTCCACTTTCTTTGGGATTTCTTTGGGCTTTCTTTCCCCTTTCTTTGGGCTTTCTTTCCCCTTTCTTTGGGCTTTCTTTCCTCTTTCTTTGGGCTTTCTTTCCCCTTTCTTTGGGCTGTCATTCCCCTTTCTTTGGGCTTTCTTGTCCCTTTCTTTGGGCTTTGCTTGAGCTTTCTTTGGGCTTTCTTTGGGCTTTCTTTCCCCTTTCTTTCCACTTTCTTTGGGATTTCTTTGGGCTTTCTTTCCCCTTTCTTTGGGCTGTCATTCCCCTTTCTTTGCGCTTTCTTTCCCCTTTCTTTGGGCTTTCTTTCCCCTGTCTTTGACATTTCTTTGGGCTTTCTTTGGGCTTTCTTTGGGATTTCTTTGGGCTTCCTGTAGGCTTTCTTTGGGCTTTCTTTGGGCTTTCTTTGGGATTTCTTTCCCCTTTCTTTCCAGTTTCTTTGGGCTTTCTTTCCCCTTTCTTTGGGCTTTCTTTCCCCTTTCTTTGGGCTTTCTTTCCCCTTTCTTTGGGCTTTCTTTCCCCTTTCTTTGGGCTTTCTTTCCCCTTTCTTTGGGCTGTCATTCCCCTTTATTTGGGCTTTCTTTCCCATTTCCATGGGCTTTCTTTCCCCTTTCTTTGGGCTTTCTTTCCCCTTTCTTTGGGCTTTCTTTCCCCTTTCTTTGGGCTTTCTTTCCCCTTTCTTTGGGCTGTCATTCCCCTTTCTTTGGGCTTTCTTTCCCCTTTCTTTGGGCTTTCTTTCCCCTTTCTTTGGGCTTTCTTCGGTCTTTCTTTGGGCTTTCTTTCCCCTTTCTTTGGGCTTTCTTTCCCCTTTCTTTGGGCTTTCTTTCCCCTTTCTGTGGGCTTTCTTTGGGCTTTCTTTGGGCTTTCTTTCCCCTTTCTTTGGGTTTTCTTTCCCCTTTCTTTGGACTTTCCTTGGGCTTTCTTTGGGGTTTCTTTGGGTTTTCTTTCCCCTTTCTTTCCACTTTCTTTGGGCTTTCTTTCCCCTTTCTTTGGGCTTTCTTTCCCCTTTCTTTGGGCTGTCATTCCCCTTTCTTTGGGCTTTCTTTCCCCTTTCTTTGGGCTTTCTTTCCCTGTTCTTTGGGCTTTCTTTGGGCTTTCTTTGGGCTTTCTCTGGGCTTTCTTTCCCCTTTCTTTGGGCTTTCTTTCCCCTTTCTTTGGGCTTTCTTTCCCCTTTCTTTGGGCTTTCTTTCCCCTTTCTTTGGGCTTTCTTTCCCCTTTCTTTGGGCTTTCTTTGAGCTTTCTCTCCCCTTTCCTTGGGCTTTCTTTCCCCTTTCTTTGGGCTTTCTTTCCCCTTTCTTTGGGCTTTCTTTGGGCTTTCTTTCCCCTTTGTTTTGGCTTTCTTATGGCTTTCTTTCCCCTTTCTTTGGGCTTTCTTTGGGCTTTCTTTCCCCTTTCTTTCGGCTTTCTTTCCCCTTTCTTTGGGCTTTATTTCCCCTTTCTTTTAGCTTTCTTTCCCCTTTCCTTGGGCTTTCTTTCCCCTTTCTTTGGGCTTTCTTTGGGCTTTCTTTCCCCTTTCTTTCCCCTTTCTTTGGGCTTTCTTTCCCCTTTCTTTCCCCTTTCTTTGGGCTTTGTTTCCCCTTTCTTTGGGCTTTCTTTCCCCTTTCTTTGGGCTTTCCTTGGGCTTTCATTCCCCTTTCTTTGGGCTTTCTTTCCCCTTTCTTTGGGCTTTCCTTGGGCTTTCTTTGGGCTTTCTTTGGGCTTTCTTTCCACTTTCTTTGGGCTTTCTTGGGCTTTCTTTCCCCTTTCTTTGGGCTTTCTTTCCCCTGTCTTTGGGCTTTCTTTCCGCTTTCTTTGGGATTTCTTTCCCCTTTCTTTGGGCTGTCATTCCCCTTTCTTTGGGCTTTCTTTCCGCTTTCTTTGGGCTTTCTTTCCCCTTTCTTTGGGCTTTCTTTCCCTTTTCTTTGGGCTTTCTTTGGGCTTTCTTTGGGCTTTCTTTGGGCTTTCTCTGGGCTTTCTTTCCCCTTTCTTTGGGCTTTCTTTCCCCTTTCTTTGGGCTTTCTTTCCCCTTTCTTTGGGCTTTCTTTCCCCTTTCTTTGGGCTTTCTTTGAGCTTTCTTTCCCCTTTCTTTGGGCTTTCTTTCCCCATTCTTTGGACTTTCTTTCCCCTTTCTTTGTGGTTTCTTTCCCCTTTCTTTGGGCTTTCTTTGGGCTTTCTTTCCCCTTTCTTTGGGCTTTCTTTGGGCTTTCTTTGGGCTTTCTGTCCCCTTTCTTTCCCCTTTCTTTGGGCTTTCTTTGGGCTTTCTTTCCCCTTTCTTTGGGCTTTCTTTCCCGTTTCTTTGGGCTTTATTTCCCTTTTCTTTGGGCTTTCTTTCCCCTTTCCTTGGGCTTTCTTTCCCCTTTCTTTGGGCTTTCTTTCCCCTTTCTTTGGGGTGTCTTTGGGCTTTCTTTGGGCTTTCTTTCCCCTTTCTTTGGGCTTTCTTTCCCCTTTCTTTGGGCTTTCTTTGGGCTTTCTTTCCCCTTTTTTTCCATTTACTTTGGGCTTTCTTTCCCCTTTCTTTCTCCTTTTTTGGGCTTTGTTTCCCCTTTCTTTGGGCTCTCTTTCCCCTTTCTTTGGGCTTTCTTTGGGCTTTCTTTCCCCTTTCTTTGGGCTTTCTTTCCCCTTTCTTTGGGCTTTCCTTGGGCTTTCTTTGGGCTTTCTTTGGGCTTTCTTTCCCCTTTCTTTCCACTTTCTTTGGGCTTTCTTGGGCTTTCTTTCCTCTTTCTTTGGGCTTTCTTTCCCCTCTCTTTGGGCTTTCTTTCCCCTTTCTTTGGGCTTTCTTTCCCCTTTCTTTGGGCTGTCATTCCCCTTTCTTTGGGCTTTCTTTCCCCTTTCTTTGGGCTTTCTTTGGGCTTTCTTTGGGCTTTCTTTGGGCTTTCTTTGGGCTTTCTTTCCCCTTTCTTTGGGATTTCTTTCCCCTTTCTGTGGGCTTTCTTTGGGCTTTCTTTGGGCTTTCTTTGGGCTTTCTTTCCCCTTTCTTTGGGCTATTTTCGCCCTTTCTTTGGGCTTTCCTTGGGCTTTCTTTGGGCTTTCTTTGGGTTTTCTTTCCCCTTTCTTTCCACTTTCTTTGGGCTTTCATAGGCTTTCTTTCCCCTTTCTTTGGGCTTTCTTTCCCCTTTCTTTGGGCTTTCTTCCCCTTTCTTTGGGCTTTCTTTCCCCTTTCTTTGGGCTGTCATTCCCCTTTCTTTGGGCTTTCTTTCCCCTTTCTTTGGGCTTTCTTTCCCCTTTCTTTGGGCCTTCTTTGGGCTGTCTTTCCCCTTTCTTTGGGCTTTCTTTCCCCTTTCTTTGGGCTTTCTTTCCCCTTTCTTTGGGCTTTCTTTCCCCTTTCTTTGGGCTTTCTTTGCGCTTTCTTTCCCCTTTCTTTCCCCTTTCTTTGGGCTTTCTTTTCCCTTTCTTTGGGCTTTCTTTGGGCTTTCTTTCCCCTTTCTTCTGGCTTTCTTTCCCCTTTCTTTCCCCTTTCTTTGGGGTTTCTTTCCCTTTTCTTTGGGCTTTCTTTGGGCTTTCTTCGGGCTTTCTTCGGGCATTCTCTGGGCTTTCTTTCCCCTTTCTTTGGGCTTTCTTTCCCCTTTCTTTGGGCTTTCTTTCCCCTTTCTTTGGGCTTTCTTTCCCCTTTCTTTGGGCTTTCTTTGAGCTTTCTTTCCCCTTTCTTTGGGCTTTCTTTCCCCTTTCTTTGGGCTTTCTTTGGGGTGTCTTTCCCCTTTCTTTGGGCTTTCTTTCCCCTTTCTTTGGACTTTCTTTCCCCTTTCTTTGTGCTTTCTTTCCCCTTTCTTTGGGCTTTCTTTGGGCTTTCTTTCCCCTTTCTTTGGGCTTTCTTTGGGCTTTCTTTGGGCTTTCTGTCCCCTTTCTTTCCCCTTTCTTTGGGCTTTCTTTGGGCTTTCTTCCCCCTTTCTTTGGGCTTTCTTTCCCCTTTCTTTGGGCTTTCTTTCCCTTTTCTTTGGGCTGTCATTCCCCTTTCTTTGGGCTTTCTTTCCCCTTTCTTTGGGCTTTCTTCCCCCTTTCTTTGGGCTGTCATTCCCCTTTCTTTGGGCTTTCTTTCCCCTTTCTTTGGGCTTTCTTTCCCCTTTCTTTGGGCTTTCTTTGGGCTTTCTTTCCCCTTTTTTTCCATTTACTTTGGGCTTTCTTTCCCCTTTCTTTCCCCTTTTTTGGGCTTTGTTTCCCCTTTCTTTGGGCTTTCTTTCCCCTTTCTTTGGGCTTTCTTTGGGCTTTCTTTCCCCTTTCTTTGGGCTTTCTTTCCCCTTTCTTTGGGCTTTACTTGGGCTTTCTTTGGGCTTTCTTTGGGCTTTCTTTCCCCTTTCTTTCCACTTTCTTTGGGCTTTCTTGGGCTTTCTTTCCCCTTTCTTTGGGCTTTCTTTCCCCTCTCTTTGGGCTTTCTTTCCCCTTTCTTTGGGCTTTCTTTCCCCTTTCTTTGGGCTGTCATTCCCCTTTCTTTGGGCTTTCTTTCCCCTTTCTTTGGGCTGTCATTCCCCTTTCTTTGGGCTTTCTTTCCCCTTTCTTTGGGCTTTCCTTGGTCTTTCTTTGGGCTTTCTTTGGGCTTTCTTCCCCATTTCTTTCCACTTTCTTTGGGCTTTCTTTGGGCTTTCTTTCCCCTTTCTTTGGGCTTTCTTTCCCCTTTCTTTGGGCTTTCTTTCCCCTTTCTTTGGGCTTTCCTTGGGCTTTCTTTGGGCTTTCTTTGGGCTTTCTTTCCCCTTTCTGTGGGCTTTCTTTGGGCTTTCTTGGGCTTTCTTTCCTCTTTTTTTGGGCTTTCTTTCCCCTCTCTTTGGGCTTTCTTTCCCCTTTCTTTGGGCTTTCTTTCCCCTTTCTTTGGGCTGTCATTCCCCTTTCTTTGGGCTTTCTTTCCCCTTTCTTTGGGCTTTCTTTCCCCTTTCTTTGGGCTTTCTTTGGGCTTTCTTTGGGCTTTCTTTGGGCTTTCTTTCCCCTTTCTTTGGGATTTCTTTCCCCTTTCTGTGGGCTTTCTTTGGGCTTTCTTTGGGCTTTCTTTGGGCTTTCTTTCCCCTTTCTTTGGGCTATTTTCGCCCTTTCTTTGGGCTTTCCTTGGGCTTTCTTTGGGCTTTCTTTGGGTTTTCTTTCCCCTTTCTTTCCACTTTCTTTGGGCTTTCCTTGGGCTTTCTTTGGGCTTTCTTTGGGCTTTCTTTCCCCTTTCTTTCCACTTTCTTTGGGCTTTCTTGGGCTTTCTTTCCGCTTTCTTTGGGCTTTCTTTCCCCTCTCTTTGGGCTTTCTTTCCCCTTTCTTTGGGCTTTCTTTGGGCTTTCTTTGGGCTTTCTTTCCCCTTTCTTTGGGTTTTCTTTCCCCTTTCTTTGGGCTTTCTTTCCCCTTTCTTTGGGCTTTCTTTCCCCTTTCTTTGGGCTGTCATTCCCCTTTATTTGGGCTTTCTTTACCATTTCCTTGGGCTTTCTTTCCCCTTTCTTTGGGCTTTCCTTCCCCTTTCTTCGGGCTTTCTTTCCCCTTTCTTTGGGCTTTCTTTCCCCTTTCTTTGGGCTGTCATTCCCCTTTCTTTGGGCTTTCTTTCCCCTTTCTTTCCCCTTTATTTGGGCTTTCTTTGGGCTTTCTTTGGGCTTTCTTTGGGCTTTCTTTCCCCTTTCTTTGGGCTTTCTTTCCCCTTTCTGTGAGCTTTCTTTGGGCTTTCTTTGGGATTTCTTTGGGCTTTCTTTCCCCTTTCTTTGGGCTTTCTTTCCCCTTTCTTTGGGCTTTCCTTGGGCTTTCTTTGGGCTTTCTTTGGGCTTTTTTCCCCTTTCTTTCCCCTCTCTTTGGGCTTTCTTTGGGCTTTCTTTGGGCTTTCTTTCCCCTTTCTTTGGGTTTTCTTTCCCCTTTCTTTGGGCTTTCTTTCCCCTTTCTTTGGGCTTTCTTTCCCCTTTCTTTGGGCTTTCTTTGGGCTTTCTTTCCCCTTTCTTTGGGCTTTCTTTCCCTTTTCTTTGGGCTTTCCTTCCCCTTTCTTTGGGCTTTCTTTCCCCTTTCTTTGGGCTTTCTTTCCCCTTTCTTTGGGCTGTCATTCCCCTTTCTTTGGGCTTTCTTTCCACTTTCTTGGGCTTTCTTTCCCCTTTCTTTGGGCTTTCTTTGGGCTTTCTTTGGGCTTTCTTTGGGCTTTCTTTGGGCTTTCTTTGGGCTTTGTTTCCCCTTTCTTTGGGCTTTCTTTCCCCTTTCTTTGGGCTTTCTTTCCCCTTTCTTTGGGCTTTCTTTGAGCTTTCTCTCCCCTTTCCTTGGGCTTTCTTTCCCCTTTCTTTGGGCTTTCTTTCCCCTTTCTTTGGGCTTTCTTTGGGCTTTCTTTGGGCTTTCTTTCCCCTTTGTTTTGGCTTTCTTATGGCTTTCTTTCCCCTTTCTTTGGGCTTTCTTTGGGCTTTCTTCCCCCTTTCTTTGGGCTTTCTTTCCCCTTTCTTTGGGCTTTATTTCCCCTTTCTTTTAGCTTTCTTTCCCCTTTCCTTGGGCTTTCTTTCCCCTTTCTTTGGGCTTTCTTTGGGCTTTCTTTCCCCTTTCTTTCCCCTTTCTTTGGGCTTTCTTTCCCCTTTCTTTCCCCTTTCTTTGGGCTTTGTTTCCCCTTTCTTTGGGCTTTCTTTCCCCTTTCTTTGGGCTTTCCTTGGGCTTTCATTCCCATTTCTTTGGGCTTTCTTTCCCCTTTCTTTGGGCTTTCCTTGGGCTTTCTTTGGGCTTTCTTTCCACTTTCTTTGGGCTTTCTTTGGGCTTTCTTGGGCTTTCTTTCCCCTTTCTTTGGGCTTTCTTTCCCCTGTCTTTGGGCTTTCTTTCCGCTTTCTTTGGGATTTCTTTCCCCTTTCTTTGGGCTGTCATTCCCCTTTCTTTGGGCTTTCTTTCCGCTTTCTTTGGGCTTTCTTTCCCCTTTCTTTGGGCTTTCTTTCCCTTTTCTTTGGGCTTTCTTTGGGCTTTCTTTGGGCTTTCTTTGGGCTTTCTCTGGGCTTTCTTTCCCCTTTCTTTGGGCTTTCTTTCCCCTTTCTTTGGGCTTTCTTTCCCCTTTCTTTGGGCTTTCTTTCCCCTTTCTTTGGGCTTTCTTTGAGCTTTCTTTCCCCTTTCTTTGGGCTTTCTTTCCCCATTCTTTGGACTTTCTTTCCCCTTTCTTCGTGGTTTCTTTCCCCTTTCTTTGGGCTTTCTTTGGGCTTTCTTTCCCCTTTCTTTGGGCTTTCTTTGGGCTTTCTTTGGGCTTTCTGTCCCCTTTCTTTCCCCTTTCTTTGGGCTTTCTTTGGGCTTTCTTCCCCCTTTCTTTGGGCTTTCTTTCCCGTTTCTTTGGGCTTTATTTCCCTTTTCTTTGGGCTTTCTTTCCCCTTTCCTTGGGCTTTCTTTCCCCTTTCTTTGGGCTTTCTTTCCCCTTTCTTTGGGGTGTCTTTGGGCTTTCTTTGGGCTTTCTTTCCCCTTTCTTTGGGCTTTCTTTCCCCTTTCTTTGGGCTTTCTTTGGGCTTTCTTTCCCCTTTTTTTCCATTTACTTTGGGCTTTCTTTCCCCTTTCTTTCTCCTTTTTTGGGCTTTGTTTCCCCTTTCTTTGGGCTTTCTTTCCCCTTTCTTTGGGCTTTCTTTGGGCTTTCTTTCCCCTTTCTTTGGGCTTTCTTTCCCCTTTCTTTGGGCTTTCCTTGGGCTTTCTTTGGGCTTTCTTTGGGCTTTCTTTCCCCTTTCTTTCCACTTTCTTTGGGCTTTCTTGGGCTTTCTTTCCTCTTTCTTTGGGCTTTCTTTCCCCTCTCTTTGGGCTTTCTTTCCCCTTTCTTTGGGCTTTCTTTCCCCTTTCTTTGGGCTGTCATTCCCCTTTCTTTGGGCTTTCTTTCCCCTTTCTTTGGGCTTTCTTTCCCCTTTCTTTGGGCTTTCTTTGGGCTTTCTTTGGGCTTTCTTTGGGCTTTCTTTCCCCTTTCTTTGGGATTTCTTTCCCCTTTCTGTGGGCTTTCTTTGGGCTTTCTTTGGGCTTTCTTTGGGCTTTCTTTCCCCTTTCTTTGGGCTATTTTCGCCCTTTCTTTGGGCTTTCCTTGGGCTTTCTTTGGGCTTTCTTTGGGTTTTCTTTCCCCTTTCTTTCCACTTTCTTTGGGCTTTCATAGGCTTTCTTTCCCCTTTCTTTGGGCTTTCTTTCCCCTTTCTTTGGGCTTTCTTCCCCTTTCTTTGGGCTTTCTTTCCCCTTTCTTTGGGCTGTCATTCCCCTTTCTTTGGGCTTTCTTTCCCCTTTCTTTGGGCTTTCTTTCCCCTTTCTTTGGGCCTTCTTTGGGCTGTCTTTCCCCTTTCTTTGGGCTTTCTTTCCCCTTTCTTTGGGCTTTCTTTCCCCTTTCTTTGGGCTTTCTTTCCCCTTTCTTTGGGCTTTCTTTGCGCTTTCTTTCCCCTTTCTTTCCCCTTTCTTTGGGCTTTCTTTTCCCTTTCTTTGGGCTTTCTTTGGGCTTTCTTTCCCCTTTCTTCTGGCTTTCTTTCCCCTTTCTTTCCCCTTTCTTTGGGGTTTCTTTCCCTTTTCTTTTAGCTTTCTTTGGGCTTTCTTCGGGCTTTCTTCGGGCTTTCTTCGGGCATTCTCTGGGCTTTCTTTCCCCTTTCTTTGGGCTTTCTTTCCCCTTTCTTTGGGCTTTCTTTCCCCTTTCTTTGGGCTTTCTTTCCCCTTTCTTTGGGCTTTCTTTGAGCTTTCTTTCCCCTTTCTTTGGGCTTTCTTTCCCCTTTCTTTGGGCTTTCTTTGGGGTGTCTTTCCCCTTTCTTTGGGCTTTCTTTCCCCTTTCTTTGGACTTTCTTTCACCTTTCTTTGTGCTTTCTTTCCCCTTTCTTTGGGCTTTCTTTGGGCTTTCTTTCCCCTTTCTTTGGGCTTTCTTTGGGCTTTCTTTGGGCTTTCTGTCCCCTTTCTTTCCCCTTTCTTTGGACTTTCTTTCCCCTTTCTTTGTGCTTTCTTTCCCCTTTCTTTGGGCTTTCTTTGGGCTTTCTTCCCCCTTTCTTTGGGCTTTCTTTCCCCTTTCTTTGGTCTTTCTTTCCCTTTTCTTTGGGCTGTCATTCCCCTTTCTTTGGGCTTTCTTTCCCCTTTCTTTGGGCTTTCTTCCCCCTTTCTTTGGGCTGTCATTCCCCTTTCTTTGGGCTTTCTTTCCCCTTTCTTTGGGCTTTCTTTCCCCTTTCTTTGGGCTTTCTTTGGGCTTTCTTTCCCCTTTTTTTCCATTTACTTTGGGCTTTCTTTCCCCTTTCTTTCCCCTTTTTTGGGCTTTGTTTCCCCTTTCTTTGGGCTTTCTTTCCCCTTTCTTTGGGCTTTCTTTGGGCTTTCTTTCCCCTTTCTTTGGGCTTTCTTTCCCCTTTCTTTGGGCTTTACTTGGGCTTTCTTTGGGCTTTCTTTGGGCTTTCTTTCCCCTTTCTTTCCACTTTCTTTGGGCTTTCTTGGGCTTTCTTTCCCCTTTCTTTGGGCTTTCTTTCCCCTCTCTTTGGGCTTTCTTTCCCCTTTCTTTGGGCTTTCTTTCCCCTTTCTTTGGGCTGTCATTCCCCTTTCTTTGGGCTTTCTTTCCCCTTTCTTTGGGCTGTCATTCCCCTTTCTTTGGGCTTTCTTTCCCCTTTCTTTGGGCTTTCCTTGGTCTTTCTTTGGAATTTCTTTGGGCTTTCTTTCCCATTTCTTTCCACTTTCTTTGGGCTTTCTTTGGGCTTTCTTTCCCCTTTCTTTGGGCTTTCTTTCCCCTTTCTTTGGGCTTTCTTTCCCCGTTCTTTGGGCTTTCCTTGGGCTTTCTTTGGGCTTTCTTTGGGCTTTCTTTCCCCTTTCTTTCCACTTTCTTTGGGCTTTCTTGGGCTTTCTTTCCTCTTTCTTTGGGCTTTCTTTCCCCTCTCTTTGGGCTTTCTTTCCCCTTTCTTTGGGCTTTCTTTCCCCTTTCTTTGGGCTGTCATTCCCCTTTCTTTGGGCTTTCTTTCCCCTTTCTTTGGGCTTTCTTTCCCCTTTCTTTGGGCTTTCTTTGGGCTTTCTTTGGGCTTTCTTTGGGCTTTCTTTCCCCTTTCTTTGGGATTTCTTTCCCCTTTCTGTGGGCTTTCTTTGGGCTTTCTTTGGGCTTTCTTTGGGCTTTCTTTCCCCTTTCTTTGGGCTATTTTCGCCCTTTCTTTGGGCTTTCCTTGGGCTTTCTTTGGGCTTTCTTTGGGCTTTCTTTCCCCTTTCTTTCCACTTTCTTTGGGCTTTCTTGGGCTTTCTTTCCGCTTTCTTTGGGCTTTCTTTCCCCTCTCTTTGGGCTTTCTTTCCCCTTTCTTTGGGCTTTCTTTGGGCTTTCTTTGGGCTTTCTTTCCCCTTTCTTTGGGTTTTCTTTCCCCTTTCTTTGGGCTTTCTTTCCCCTTTCTTTGGGCTTTCTTTCCCCTTTCTTTGGGCTGTCATTCCCCTTTATTTGGGCTTTCTTTACCATTTCCTTGGGCTTTCTTTCCCCTGTCTTTGGGCTTTCCTTCCCCTTTCTTTGGGCTTTCTTTCCCCTTTCTTTGGGCTTTCTTTCCCCTTTCTTTGGGCTGTCATTCCCCTTTCTTTGGGCTTTCTTTCCCCTTTCTTTCCCCTTTATTTGGGCTTTCTTTGGGCTTTCTTTGGGCTTTCTTTGGGCTTTCTTTCCCCTTTCTTTGGGCTTTCTTTCCCCTTTCTGTGAGCTTTCTTTGGGCTTTCTTTGGGATTTCTTTGGGCTTTCTTTCCCCTTTCTTTGGGCTTTCTTTCCCCTTTCTTTGGGCTTTCCTTGGGCTTTCTTTGGGCTTTCTTTGGGCTTTTTTCCCCTTTCTTTCCCCTCTCTTTGGGCTTTCTTTCCACTTTCTTTGGGCTTTCTTTGGGCTTTCTTTGGGCTTTCTTTCCCCTTTCTTTGGGTTTTCTTTCCCCTTTCTTTGGGCTTTCTTTCCCCTTTCTTTGGGCTTTCTTTCCCCTTTCTTTGGGCTTTCTTTCCCTTTTCTTTGGGCTTTCCTTCCCCTTTCTTTGGGCTTTCTTTCCCCTTTCTTTGGGCTTTCTTTCCCCTTTCTTTGGGCTGTCATTCCCCTTTCTTTGGGCTTTCTTTCCACTTTCTTGGGCTTTCTTTCCCCTTTCTTTGGGCTTTCTTTGGGCTTTCTTTGGGCTTTCTTTGGGCTTTCTTTGGGCTTTCTTTGGGCTTTCTTTGGGCTTTGTTTCCCCTTTCTTTGGGCTTTCTTTCCCGTTTCTGTAGTCTTTCTTTGGGCTTTTTTTGGGCTTTCTTTGGGCTTTCTTTCCCCTTTCTTTGGGTTTTCTTTCCCCTTTCTTTGGGCTTTCCTTGGGCTTTCTTTGGGCTTTCTTTGGGTTTTCTTTCCCCTTTCTTTCCACTTTCTTTGGGCTGTCATTCCCCTTTCTTTGGGCTTTCTTTGGGCTTCCTTTGGGCTTTCTTTGGGCTTTCTTTGGAATTTCTTTGGGATTTCTTTGGGCTTTCTTTCCCCTTTCTTTGGGCTTTCTTTCCCCTTTCGTGGGGCTTTCTTTGGGCTTTCTTTGGGCTTTCTTTCCCCTTTCTTTGGGCTTTCTTTGAGCTTTCTTTCCCCTTTCTTTGGGCTTTCTTTCCCCTTTCTTTGGGCTTTCTTTGGGGTGTCCTTCCCCTTTCTTTGGTCTTTCTTTCCCCTTTCTTTGGACTTTCTTTCCCCTTTCTTTGGGCTTTCTTTCCCCTTTTTTTGGGCTTTCTTTGCGCTTTCTTTCCCCTTTCTTTGGGCTTTCTTTGGGCTTTCTTTCCCCTTTCTTTGGGCTTTCTTTGGGCTTTCTTTGGGCTTTCTGTCCCCTTTCTTTCCCCTTTCTTTGGGCTTTCTTTGGGCTTTCTTCCCCCTTTCTTTGGGCTTTCTTTCCCCTTTCTTTGGGCTTTATTTCCCCTTTCTTTGGGATTTCTTTCCCCTTTCCTTGGGCTTTCTTTCCCCTTTCTTTGGGCTTTCTTTCCCTTTTCTTTGGGCTTTCTTTGGGCTTTCTTTGGGCTTTCTTCGGGCTTTCTCTGGGCTTTCTTTCCCCTTTCTTTGGGCTTTCTTTCCCCTTTCTTTGGGCTTTCTTTCCCCTTTCTTTGGGCTTTCTTTCCCCTTTCTTTCCCCTTTCTTTGGGCTTTTTTTCTCCTTTCTTTGGGCTTTCTTTCCCCTTTCTTTGGGCTTTCTTTACCCTTTCTTAGGGCTGTCATTACCCTTTCTTTGGGCTTTATTTCCCCTTTCTTTGGGCTTTCCTTGGGCTTTCTTTGGGCTTTCTTTCCCCTTTCTTTCCACTTTCTTTGGGCTTTCTTTGGGCTTTCTTTCCCCTTTCTTTGGGCTTTCTTTCCCCTTTCTTTGGGCTTTCTTTCCCCTTTCTTTGGGCTTTCTTTCCCCTTTCTTTGGGCTGTCATTCCCCTTTCTTTTGGCTTTCTTGTCCCTTTCTTTGGGCTTTGCTTGAGCTTTCTTTGCGCTTTCTTTGGGCTTTCTTTCCCCTTTCTTTCCACTTTCTTTGGGATTTCTTTGGGCTTTCTTTCCCCTTTCTTTGGGCTGTCATTCCCCTTTCTTTGCGCTTTCTTTCCCCTTTCTTTGGGCTTTCTTTCCCCTGTCTTTGACATTTCTTTGGGCTTTCTTTGGGCTTTCTTTGGGATTTCTTTGGGCTTTCTGTAGGCTTTCTTTGGGCTTTCTTTGGGCTTTCTTTGGGATTTCTTTCCCCTTTCTTTCCAGTTTCTTTGGGCTTTCTTTGGGCTTTTTTTGGGCTTTCTTTCCCCTTTCTTTGGGCTTTCTTTCCCCTTTCTTTGGGCTTTCTTTCCCCTTTCTTTGGGCTTTCTTTCCCCTTTCTTTGGGCTTTCTTTCCCCTTTCTTTGGGCTGTCATTCCCCTTTATTTGGGCTTTCTTTCCCATTTCCATGGGCTTTCTTTCCCCTTTCTTTGGGCTTTCTTTCCCCTTTCTTTGGGCTTTCTTTCCCCTTTCTTTGGGCTTTCTTTCCCCTTTCTTTGGGCTGTCATTCCCCTTTCTTTGGGCTTTCTTTCCCCTTTCTTTGGGCTTTCTTTCCCCTTTCTTTGGGCTTTCTTTGGTCTTTCTTTGGGCTTTCTTTCCCCTTTCTTTGGGCTTTCTTTCCCCTTTCTTTGGGCTTTCTTTCCCCTTTCTGTGGGCTTTCTTTGGGCTTTCTTTGGGCTTTCTTTCCCCTTTCTTTGGGTTTTCTTTCCCCTTTCTTTGGACTTTCCTTGGGCTTTCTTTGGGGTTTCTTTGGGTTTTCTTTCCCCTTTCTTTCCACTTTCTTTGGGCTTTCTTTCCCCTTTCTTTGGGCTTTCTTTCCCCTTTCTTTGGGCTGTCATTCCCCTTTCTTTGGGCTTTCTTTCCCCTTTCTTTGGGCTTTCTTTCCCTGTTCTTTGGGCTTTCTTTGGGCTTTCTTTGGGCTTTCTTTGGGCTTTCTCTGGGCTTTCTTTCCCCTTTCTTTGGGCTTTCTTTCCCCTTTCTTTGGGCTTTCTTTCCCCTTTCTTTGGGCTTTCTTTCCCCTTTCTTTGGGCTTTCTTTCCCCTTTCTTTGGGCTTTCTTTGAGCTTTCTCTCCCCTTTCCTTGGGCTTTCTTTACCCTTTCTTTGGGCTTTCTTTCCCCTTTCTTTGGGCTTTCTTTGGGCTTTCTTTCCCCTTTGTTTTGGCTTTCTTATGGCTTTCTTTCCCCTTTCTTTGGGCTTTCTTTGGGCTTTCTTCCCCCTTTCTTTGGGCTTTCTTTCCCCTTTCTTTGGGCTTTATTTCCCATTTCTTTTAGCTTTCTTTCCCCTTTCCTTGGGCTTTCTTTCCCCTTTCTTTGGGCTTTCTTTGGGCTTTCTTTCCCCTTTCTTTCCCCTTTCTTTGGGCTTTCTTTCCCCTTTCTTTCCCCTTTCTTTGGGCTTTGTTTCCCCTTTCTTTGGGCTTTCTTTCCCCTTTCTTTGGGCTTTCCTTGGGCTTTCATTCCCCTTTCTTTGGGCTTTCTTTCCCCTTTCTTTGGGCTTTCCTTGGGCTTTCTTTGGGCTTTCTTTGGGCTTTCTTTCCACTTTCTTTGGGCTTTCTTTGGGCTTTCTTGGGCTTTCTTTCCCCTTTCTTTGGGCTTTCTTTCCCCTGTCTTTGGGCTTTCTTTCCGCTTTCTTTGGGATTTCTTTCCCCTTTCTTTGGGCTGTCATTCCCCTTTCTTTGGGCTTTCTTTCCGCTTTCTTTGGGCTTTCTTTCCCCTTTCTTTGGGCTTTCTTTCCCTTTTCTTTGGGCTTTCTTTGGGCTTTCTTTGGGCTTTCTTTGGGCTTTCTCTGGGCTTTCTTTCCCCTTTCTTTGGGCTTTCTTTCCCCTTTCTTTGGGCTTTCTTTCCCCTTTCTTTGGGCTTTCTTTGAGCTTTCTTTCCCCTTTCTTTGGGCTTTCTTTCCCCATTCTTTGGACTTTCTTTCCCCTTTCTTTGTGGTTTCTTTCCCCTTTCTTTGGGCTTTCTTTGGGCTTTCTTTCCCCTTTCTTTGGGCTTTCTTTGGGCTTTCTTTGGGCTTTCTGTCCCCTTTCTTTCCCCTTTCTTTGGGCTTTCTTTGGGCTTTCTTCCCCCTTTCTTTGGGCTTTCTTTCCCGTTTCTTTGGGCTTTATTTCCCTTTTCTTTGGGCTTTCTTTCCCCTTTCCTTGGGCTTTCTTTCCCCTTTCTTTGGGCTTTCTTTCCCCTTTCTTTGGGGTGTCTTTGGGCTTTCTTTGGGCTTTCTTTCCCCTTTCTTTGGGCTTTCTTTCCCCTTTCTTTGGGCTTTCTTTGGGCTTTCTTTCCCCTTTTTTTCCATTTACTTTGGGCTTTCTTTCCCCTTTCTTTCTCCTTTTTTGGGCTTTGTTTCCCCTTTCTTTGGGCTTTCTTTCCCCTTTCTTTGGGCTTTCTTTGGGCTTTCTTTCCCCTTTCTTTGGGCTTTCTTTCCCCTTTCTTTGGGCTTTCCTTGGGCTTTCTTTGGGCTTTCTTTGGGCTTTCTTTCCCCTTTCTTTCCACTTTCTTTGGGCTTTCTTGGGCTTTCTTTCCTCTTTCTTTGGGCTTTCTTTCCCCTCTCTTTGGGCTTTCTTTCCCCTTTCTTTGGGCTTTCTTTCCCCTTTCTTTGGGCTGTCATTCCCCTTTCTTTGGGCTTTCTTTCCCCTTTCTTTGGGCTTTCTTTCCCCTTTCTTTGGGCTTTCTTTGGGCTTTCTTTGGGCTTTCTTTGGGCTTTCTTTCCCCTTTCTTTGGGATTTCTTTCCCCTTTCTGTGGGCTTTCTTTGGGCTTTCTTTGGGCTTTCTTTGGGCTTTCTTTCCCCTTTCTTTGGGCTATTTTCGCCCTTTCTTTGGGCTTTCCTTGGGCTTTCTTTGGGCTTTCTTTGGGTTTTCTTTCCCCTTTCTTTCCACTTTCTTTGGGCTTTCATAGGCTTTCTTTCCCCTTTCTTTGGGCTTTCTTTCCCCTTTCTTTGGGCTTTCTTCCCCTTTCTTTGGGCTTTCTTTCCCCTTTCTTTGGGCTGTCATTCCCCTTTCTTTGGGCTTTCTTTCCCCTTTCTTTGGGCTTTCTTTCCCCTTTCTTTGGGCCTTCTTTGGGCTGTCTTTCCCCTTTCTTTGGGCTTTCTTTCCCCTTTCTTTGGGCTTTCTTTCCCCTTTCTTTGGGCTTTCTTACCCCTTTCTTTGGGCTTTCTTTGCGCTTTCTTTCCCCTTTCTTTCCCCTTTCTTTGGGCTTTCTTTTCCCTTTCTTTGGGCTTTCTTTGGGCTTTCTTTCCCCTTTCTTCTGGCTTTCTTTCCCCTTTCTTTCCCCTTTCTTTGGGGTTTCTTTCCCTTTTCTTTGGGCTTTCTTTGGGCTTTCTTCGGGCTTTCTTCGGGCTTTCTTCGGGCATTCTCTGGGCTTTCTTTCCCCTTTCTTTGGCCTTTCTTTCCCCTTTCTTTGGGCTTTCTTTCCCCTTTCTTTGGGCTTTCTTTCCCCTTTCTTTGGGCTTTCTTTGAGCTTTCTTTCCCCTTTCTTTGGGCTTTCTTTCCCCTTTCTTTGGGCTTTCTTTGGGGTGTCTTTCCCCTTTCTTTGGGCTTTCTTTCCCCTTTCTTTGGACTTTCTTTCCCCTTTCTTTGTGCTTTCTTTCCCCTTTCTTTGGGCTTTCTTTGGGCTTTCTTTCCCCTTTCTTTGGGCTTTCTTTGGGCTTTCTTTGGGCTTTCTGTCCCCTTTCTTTCCCCTTTCTTTGGGCTTTCTTTGGGCTTTCTTCCCCCTTTCTTTGGGCTTTCTTTCCCCTTTCTTTGGGCTTTCTTTCCCTTTTCTTTGGGCTGTCATTCCCCTTTCTTTGGGCTTTCTTTCCCCTTTCTTTGGGCTTTCTTCCCCCTTTCTTTGGGCTGTCATTCCCCTTTCTTTGGGCTTTCTTTCCCCTTTCTTTGGGCTTTCTTTCCCCTTTCTTTGGGCTTTCTTTGGGCTTTCTTTCCCCTTTTTTTCCATTTACTTTGGGCTTTCTTTCCCCTTTCTTTCCCCTTTTTTGGGCTTTGTTTCCCCTTTCTTTGGGCTTTCTTTCCCCTTTCTTTGGGCTTTCTTTGGGCTTTCTTTCCCCTTTCTTTGGGCTTTCTTTCCCCTTTCTTTGGGCTTTACTTGGGCTTTCTTTGGGCTTTCTTTGGGCTTTCTTTCCCCTTTCTTTCCACTTTCTTTGGGCTTTCTTGGGCTTTCTTTCCCCTTTCTTTGGCTTTCTTTCCCCTCTCTTTGGGCTTTCTTTCCCCTTTCTTTGGGCTTTCTTTCCCCTTTCTTTGGGCTGTCATTCCCCTTTCTTTGGGCTTTCTTTCCCCTTTCTTTGGGCTGTCATTCCCCTTTCTTTGGGCTTTCTTTCCCCTTTCTTTGGGCTTTCCTTGGTCTTTCTTTGGGCTTTCTTTGGGCTTTCTTTCCCATTTCTTTCCACTTTCTTTGGGCTTTCTTTGGGCTTTGTTTCCCCTTTCTTTGGGCTTTCTTTCCCCTTTCTTTGGGCTTTCTTTGGGCTTTCTTTCCCCTTTCTTTGGGCTTTCTTTCCCCTTTCTTTGGGCTTTACTTGGGCTTTCTTTGGGCTTTCTTTGGGCTTTCTTTCCCCTTTCTTTCCACTTTCTTTGGGCTTTCTTGGGCTTTCTTTCCCCTTTCTTTGGGCTTTCTTTCCCCTCTCTTTGGGCTTTCTTTCCCCTTTCTTTGGGCTTTCTTTCCCCTTTCTTTGGGCTGTCATTCCCCTTTCTTTGGGCTTTCTTTCCCCTTTCTTTGGGCTGTCATTCCCCTTTCTTTGGGCTTTCTTTCCCCTTTCTTTGGGCTTTCCTTGGTCTTTCTTTGGGCTTTCTTTGGGCTTTCTTTCCCATTTCTTTCCACTTTCTCTGGGCTTTCTTTGGGCTTTCTTTCCCCTTTCTTTGGGCTTTCTTTCCCCTTTCTTTGGGCTTTCTTTCCCCTTTCTTTGGGCTTTCCTTGGGCTTTCTTTGGGCTTTCTTTGGGCTTTCTTTCCCCTTTCTTTCCACTTTCTTTGGGCTTTCTTGGGCTTTCTTTCCTCTTTCTTTGGGCTTTCTTTCCCCTCTCTTTGGGCTTTCTTTCCCCTTTCTTTGGGCTTTCTTTCCCCTTTCTTTGGGCTGTCATTCCCCTTTCTTTGGGCTTTCTTTCCCCTTTCTTTGGGCTTTCTTTCCCCTTTCTTTGGGCTTTCTTTGGGCTTTCTTTGGGCTTTCTTTGGGCTTTCTTTCCCCTTTCTTTGGGATTTCTTTCCCCTTTCTGTGGGCTTTCTTTGGGCTTTCTTTGGGCTTTCTTTGGGCTTTCTTTCCCCTTTCTTTGGGCTATTTTCGCCCTTTCTTTGGGCTTTCCTTGGGCTTTCTTTGGGCTTTCTTTGGGTTTTCTTTCCCCTTTCTTTCCACTTTCTTTGGGCTTTCATAGGCTTTCTTTCCCCTTTCTTTGGGCTTTCTTTCCCCTTTCTTTGGGCTTTCTTCCCCTTTCTTTGGGCTTTCTTTCCCCTTTCTTTGGGCTGTCATTCCCCTTTCTTTGGGCTTTCTTTCCCCTTTCTTTGGGCTTTCTTTCCCCTTTCTTTGGGGGCTTTCTTGGGCTTTCTTTGGGTTTTCTTTCCCCTTTCTTTCCACTTTCTTTGGGCTTTCCTTGGGCTTTCTTTGGGCTTTCTTTGGGCTTTCTTTCCCCTTTCTTTCCACTTTCTTTGGGCTTTCTTGGGCTTTCTTTCCGCTTTCTTTGGGCTTTCTTTCCCCTCTCTTTGGGCTTTCTTTCCCCTTTCTTTGGGCTTTCTTTGGGCTTTCTTTGGGCTTTCTTTCCCCTTTCTTTGGTTTTCTTTCCCCTTTCTTTGGGCTTTCTTTCCCCTTTCTTTGGGCTTTCTTTCCCCTTTCTTTGGGCTGTCATTCCCCTTTATTTGGGCTTTCTTTACCATTTCCTTGGGCTTTCTTTCCCCTTTCTTTGGGCTTTCCTTCCCCTTTCTTTGGGCTTTCTTTCCCCTTTCTTTGGGCTTTCTTTCCCCTTTCTTTGGGCTGTCATTCCCCTTTCTTTGGGCTTTCTTTCCCCTTTCTTTCCCCTTTATTTGGGCTTTCTTTGGGCTTTCTTTGGGCTTTCTTTGGGCTTTCTTTCCCCTTTCTTTGGGCTTTCTTTCCCCTTTCTGTGAGCTTTCTTTGGGCTTTCTTTGGGATTTCTTTGGGCTTTCTTTCCCCTTTCTTTGGGCTTTCTTTCCCCTTTCTTTGGGCTTTCCTTGGGCTTTCTTTGGGCTTTCTTTGGGCTTTTTTCCCCTTTCTTTCCCCTCTCTTTGGCTTTCTTTCCACTTTCTTTGGGCTTTCTTTGGGCTTTCTTTGGGCTTTCTTTCCCCTTTCTTTGGGTTTTCTTTCCCCTTTCTTTGGGCTTTCTTTCCCCTTTCTTTGGGCTTTCTTTCCCCTTTCTTTGGGCTTTCTTTGGGCTTTCTTTCCCCTTTCTTTGGGCTTTCTTTCCCTTTTCTTTGGGCTTTCCTTCCCCTTTCTTTGGGCTTTCTTTCCCCTTTCTTTGGGCTTTCTTTCCCCTTTCTTTGGGCTGTCATTCCCCTTTCTTTGGGCTTTCTTTCCACTTTCTTGGGCTTTCTTTCCCCTTTCTTTGGGCTTTCTTTGGCTTTCTTTGGGCTTTCTTTGGGCTTTCTTTGGCTTTGTTTCCCCTTTCTTTGGGCTTTCTTTCCCCTTTCTTTGGGCTTTCTTTCCCCTTTCTTTGGGCTTTCTTTCCCATTTCTTTGGGCTTTCTTTGAGCTTTCTCTCCCCTTTCCTTGGGCTTTCTTTCCCCTTTCTTTGGGCTTTCTTTCCCCTTTCTTTGGGCTTTCTTTGGGCTTTCTTTGGGCTTTCTTTCCCTTTGTTTTGGCTTTCTTATGGCTTTCTTTCCCCTTTCTTTGGGCTTTCTTTGGGCTTTCTTCCCCTTTCTTTGGGCTTTCTTTCCCCTTTCTTTGGGCTTTATTTCCCCTTTCTTTTAGCTTTCTTTCCCCTTTCCTTGGGCTTTCTTTCCCCTTTCTTTGGGCTTTCTTTGGGCTTTCTTTCCCCTTTCTTTCCCTTTCTTTGGGCTTTCTTTCCCCTTTCTTTCCCCTTTCTTTGGGCTTTGTTTCCCCTTTCTTTGGGCTTTCTTTCCCCTTTCTTTGGGCTTTCCTTGGGCTTTCATTCCCCTTTCTTTGGGCTTTCTTTCCCCTTTCTTTGGGCTTTCTTTGGCTTTCTTGGGCTTTCTTTCCCCTTTCTTTGGGCTTTCTTTCCCTGTCTTTGGGCTTTCTTTCCGCTTTCTTTGGATTTCTTTCCCCCTTTCTTTGGGCTGTCATTCCCCTTTCTTTGGGCTTTCTTTCCCCTTTCTTTGGGCTTTCTTTCCCCTTTCTTTGGGCTTTCTTTCCCTTTTCTTTGGGCTTTCTTTGGGCTTTCTTTGGGCTTTCTTTGGGCTTTCTCTGGGCTTTCTTTCCCCTTTCTTTGGGCTTTCTTTCCCCTTTCTTTGGGCTTTCTTTCCCCTTTCTTTGGGCTTTCTTTCCCCTTTCTTTGGGCTTTCTTTGAGCTTTCTTTCCCCTTTCTTTGGGCTTTCTTTCCCCATTCTTTGGACTTTCTTTCCCTTTCTTTGTGGTTTCTTTCCCCTTTCTTTGGGCTTTCTTTGGGCTTTCTTTCCCCATTCTTTGGGCTTTCTTTGGGCTTTCTTTGGGCTTTCTGTCCCCTTTCTTTCCCCTTCTTTGGGCTTTCTTTGGGCTTTCTTCCCCTTTCTTTGGGCTTTCTTTCCCGTTTCTTTGGGCTTTATTTCCCTTTTCTTTGGGCTTTCTTTCCCCTTTCCTTGGGCTTTCTTTCCCCTTTCTTTGGGCTTTCTTTCCCCTTTCTTTGGGTGTCTTTGGGCTTTCTTTGGGCTTTCTTTCCCCTTTCTTTGGGCTTTCTTTCCCCTTTCTTTGGGCTTTCTTTCCCCTTTTTTTCCATTTACTTTGGGCTTTCTTTGGGCTTTCTTTCCCCTTTCTTTGGGATTTCTTTCCCCTTTCTGTGGGCTTTCTTTGGGCTTTCTTTGGGCTTTCTTTGGGCTTTCTTTCCCCTTTCTTTGGGCTATTTTCGCCCTTTCTTTGGCTTTCCTTGGGCTTTCTTTGGCTTTCTTTGGGTTTTCTTTCCCCTTTCTTTCCACTTTCTTTGGGCTTTCATAGGCTTTCTTTCCCCTTTCTTTGGCTTTCTTTCCCCTTTCTTTGGGCTTTCTTCCCCTTTCTTTGGGCTTTCTTTCCCCTTTCTTTGGGCTGTCATTCCCCTTTCTTTGGGCTTTCTTTCCCTTTCTTTGGGCTTTCTTTCCCCTTTCTTTGGGCCTTCTTTGGGCTGTCTTTCCCCTTTCTTTGGCTTTCTTTCCCCTTTCTTTGGGATTTCTTTCCCCTTTCTGTGGGCTTTCTTTGGGCTTTCTTTGGCTTTCTTTGGGCTTTCTTTCCCCTTTCTTTGGGCTTTCTTTCCCCTTTCTTTGGGCTTTCTTTCCCCTTTCTTTGGGCTTTCTTTCCCCTTTCTTTGGGCTTTCTTTCCCCTTTCTTTGGCCTTTCTTTGGGCTTCTTTGGGCTTTCTTTGGGCTTTCTGTGGGCTTTCTTTGGGATTTATTTGGGCTTTCTTTGGGCTATCTTTCCCTTTCTTTGGGCTTCTTTCCCCTTTCTTTGGGCTTTCTTTCCCCTTTCTTTGGCTTTCTTTCCCCTTTCTTTGGGCTTTCTTTCCCCTTTCTTTGGGCTTTCTTTGGGCTTTCTTTCCCTTTCTTTGGGCTTTCTTTCCCTTTCTTTGGGCTTTACTTGGGCTTTCTTTGGGCTTTCTTTGGGCTTTCTTTCCCTTTCTTTCCACTTTCTTTGGGCTTTCTTGGGCTTTCTTTCCCCTTTCTTTGGGCTTTCTTTCCCCTCTCTTTGGGCTTTCTTTCCCCTTTCTTTGGGCTTTCTTTCCCCTTTCTTTGGGCTGTCATTCCCCTTTCTTTGGGCTTTCTTTCCCCTTTCTTTGGGCTGTCATTCCCCTTTCTTTGGGCTTTCTTTCCCCTTTCTTTGGGCTTTCCTTGGTCTTTCTTTGGGCTTTCTTTGGGCTTTCTTCGCCATTTCTTTCCACTTTCTTTGGGCTTTCTTTGGGCTTTCTTTCCCTTTCTTTGGGCTTCTTTCCCCTTTCTTTGGGCTTTCTTTCCCCTTTCTTTGGGCTTTCCTTGGGCTTTCTTTGGGCTTTCTTTGGGCTTTCTTTCCCTTTCTTTGGGCTATTTTCGCCCTTTCTTTGGGCTTTCCTTGGGCTTTCTTTGGGCTTTCTTTGGGTTTTCTTTCCCCTTTCTTTCCACTTTCTTTGGGCTTTCATAGGCTTTCTTTCCCCTTTCTTTGGGCTTTCTTTCCCTTTCTTTGGGCTTTCTTCCCCTTTCTTTGGGCTTTCTTTCCCCTTTCTTTGGGCTGTCATTCCCCTTTCTTGGGCTTTCTTTCCCCTTTCTTTGGGCTTTCTTTCCCCTTTCTTTGGGCCTTCTTTGGGCTGTCTTTCCCCTTTCTTTGGGCTTTCTTTCCCCTTTCTTTGGGATTTCTTTCCCCTTTCTGTGGGCTTTCTTTGGGCTTTCTTTGGGCTTTCTTGGGCTTTCTTCCCCTTTCTTTGGGCTTTCTTTCCCCTTTCTTTGGGCTTTCTTTCCCCTTTCTTTGGGCTTTCTTCCCCTTTCTTTGGGCTTTCTTTCCCCTTTCTTTGGCCTTTCTTTGGGCTTTCTTTGGGCTTTCTTTGGGCTTTCTGTGGGCTTTCTTTGGGATTTATTTGGGCTTTCTTTGGGCTATCTTTCCCCTTTCTTTGGGCTTCTTTCCCCTTTCTTGGGCTTTCTTTCCCCTTTCTTTGGGCTTTCTTTCCCCTTTCTTTGGGCTTTCTTTCCCCTTTCTTTGGGCTTTCTTTGGGCTTTCTTTCCCCTTTCTTTGGGCTTTCTTTCCCCTTTCTTTGGGCTTTACTTGGGCTTTCTTTGGGCTTTCTTTGGGCTTTCTTTCCCCTTTCTTTCCACTTTCTTTGGGCTTTCTTGGGCTTTCTTTCCCTTTCTTTGGGCTTTCTTTCCCCTCTCTTTGGGCTTTCTTTCCCCTTTCTTTGGGCTTTCTTTCCCATTTCTTTGGGCTGTCATTCCCCTTTCTTTGGGCTTTCTTTCCCCTTTCTTTGGGCTGTCATTCCCCTTTCTTTGGGCTTTCTTTCCCCTTTCTTTGGGCTTTCCTTGGTCTTTCTTTGGGCTTTCTT